>NW_027512520.1:2035398-2125398 GCF_048772815.1 Callospermophilus lateralis
TTCAGATATCAAATCAATCCACTATTTAAAGTTGGAACCAGTTATATTATTTATTCACAGTATGGTCAATTCATGCATTATTTCTATATTCATTGACACAGGGTACACCTCTTTGTTTCCCCTATACGAATTTATATATCTTCAAAATATTGCTCCCAGTAATGGTGGAAGAAATACTCGTGTCACCTGATTTACACATACATTTTATCACAGTAATATTCTGGACACAGAAAGCAAAAGTCACTCTTATGATTGTACCAAAGCCTAAAAGAAAAGTGAGCATGGATTACTAAAAATATCCATGTCCAGGTTGCCTAATGCTTTCAAATGTAAATCCTATTGGTGACTATATATTTGTTTCTTACTAAGATTATATATTCAACCTCAAGCCTGTTGAAAATATCTAATCCTATCCATCAATTTATACTTTGCATGATTTCTTAATATCTCTATTGATTTCTGCTTTCCTACATATTTTCCACAGATTATCATTGTGAGTGACTCTTCACATGTGCTGACAATTACATTCACTCTCTTATTGAAAACGTATTGCTAAAGAACTTTCGGTCCAAATCATATACTCACTGTTGTTTCTAGACCTAGCAACTATCTTCCTAATCTACCGACTTTCCCTTTTTCACTGGATGTTCTCTTTGACATTCAATCATCTAAGGTACAAGGTCCTATGCCATTGTATATCGATTTATCTTAGACATCTGTGTAGAACATAATTCAGAGCTAAGTAACCCACTCAAGAGGTCAATGCCCTTCTGGGCTTCAAATCTTACCTAGATTTCTGTTTTCATACTTATATTTCACCTTTATATTCTTGTAAATATCGCATGTTACCAATACCATTATTCATCCTGAAGAATGATTCATAACCCAAATATAACGTGTTATTAACCCTAACCATACACTGTTCCCTCCAACTAACTTTACAGAAGAGCAGGAACAGTGTGAGCAGGAAAGTCTCAGTGGAGAAACCCTGCTTTGGGCCTTTTGCTTAGCTATTGTTCTGTTGCCCTGAATGCCAGGAAGGTCTTTGCCTCAGGCCACCCCTTTGTGAAGCCTAAAGAAAACAGTTTTCAAATGAAAATGAATGGGTATCACCTGTGGCTCTTTTCTTAATTTCTTTGGAAAAAGATGTGTCTGAATCAGCCTCTTGGGCCTGTGTGAGGCTGTGACTTAGATTCTCAGAACCTGATGGATATAAAGAAAGATCACATGTGTGCATCCAAAACCAAAATGGCAAAAAGTTCAGTCATTGTGGATATAGTCTCTTGCCTTCCTCTGTTAGGTTCCTGACCTCCATCAAGTGAGAATCTGCATCCTTTTGATCAAATGAGTTCTTCAAGCCCTGAAGAGGTGCTTGGGTTTCTCATGACTCCAAATCACATAAAGAATCTATACCTATCAGTCAGTAGTAGTCAGTTAATATTGCTCCCAGAAATGGTGGAAGAAATACTCATGTCACCTGATCTACATATACATTAATTCACAGAAATATTCTGGACACAAAATTCAAAGTTGAGATTTATGATTGTACCAAAGCCTAAATGGAAAATGAACATGGATTACTAAAAACATCCATGTCCAAGTTGCCAATTGCTCTCAAAAGTCAATTATATTGGTGACTACATATTTGTTTCTTCCTAAGATTATATATTCAAACTCAACCCTGTTGAAAATGTCTAAGCCTATCTCTCACTTTATAATTTGCCTGATTTCATACTGCCTCTATTGATATCTGCTTACCTACATATTTCCCCAATTCATCATTGTCACTGACTCGTCACATGTGCTGACATTTAAATTCATTTTCTAACCGAAACCCTATTGCTAAAGAACTTTTTTCCAAATCTTACACTCACTCTTCTTCCTAAACCTACCTACTACCTTCCTAATCCTACCGACTATCCCTTTTTGACTGAATGTTCTCTTCTACATTCAATAATCCAAGGTACGAGGTCCTATGCCATTGTATATCGATTTATTTGAAACATCTGTGCAGAACGGAATTCAATGCTACGTATCACAATCCAGGGCCCAATGCCCTTCTGGGCTTCAAATCTTACTTAGATTTCTGTTTACATACATACATTTCACCTCTATATTCTTATAAATATCACAGGTTCCCAATACCGTTATACATCAAGAAAATTGATTCCTAACCCAAATCATACCTGGTATTAACCCTAACAATACACTGTTCCCTGAATCTTACTTTACAGAAGAGCAGGGACAGAGTTGGTCTTATAATACTGGAATGTAGGGGATCTTCTACCTGCTGAGAACCTCAAAGGTCCATGCTGAAAGGATCCCTCGAGAAGATGTAGGCAGCTTGAAGGACGTGAGAGAGCAAATGTCATCTTCCATGGCAAACAACCTGGCCAGGATGAAGGGTTGTGTCTTAATCAGCCTCTCTCTACTTAATGTAGAGAAGATGGACCAAACCAGGCCTGTGTGGAGAGCTGTTCCCAGGTGCCTATGGTTGATATACCATTCTAAATTGTGAAAGTGTCACAGGAAGTAGGGGAAGCCTCCACTCAAGGGACCCTTGGAAGCTACTGTTAGGACAAAGTGGTTGCCAAGGCAGTGACCTCATTCAGTTCCTGAAGGAAATGACCTCACCTCACTTCCTTGGTGATGAAACTCTCTGAACATTGGATCCAGGAAGCCAGGCAGACAGAGCCAGTCCCAGTCCCACTCCCAGTGGTCTCACTTTTTGGATTTACCAAGGATAGAGTCAGTCTTTCTTGGTACCTACAGATGTGAGGATGGCCAAATGCCAGGAAAGCTCTGAAGAGGGGCCTTTTATGAGAAAGCAGGTAGTGGCTCACCACTGGCTTCTGACAAGTCTCAGTGAAGAAAACCTGCTTTGGGACTTTTGGTTACCTATTGTTCTGTTGCCCTGAAGGTCAGGAAGTTCTTTGCCTCAGTCCAACCTTTTGTGAAGCCTGCAGAAAACAGTTTCCAAAAGGAAATGAATGGGCATCGTCTGTGGCTCTTTGATTAATTGTTTGGAAAGGGATGTGCCTGAATCAGCCTCTTGGCCCTGTGTGAGGCTATTGCTTAGATTCTCAGCACCTGATGGATCTAAAGAAAGATCCCATGTGTGCATCGAAAACCAAAATGGCCAAAAGAGCAGTCATTGTGTATGAAGTCTCTCGTCTTCCTCTGTAAGGTTCCTGACCTCCATCAAGTGAGAAGAGTGATCTTTGGGTCAAATGAGTTCTTCAAAGCCCTGCAGAGGCTAGCCCAAAGGGGATAGGGTTTTCTCACGACACCAATTCACATAAAGAATATAAACCCCACAGTCAGAAGTCCTCAATTTGGAGAAGCGGGGCAGTATTAATGGCAGGCCTATTTGATCATTCCTGGTTCACAAGAAGGGTGTCCATGCCACCCTGAGTTTAGGCAAATGAGGGGCAAGAGAGCTTATTTTGGACACTGACTTGGGCTGCTCCCCTCATGCAAAACTCCAGCCAGAGTTTATGATGAGTGTCTATATGGAAGAGCATGAGGGCCATGTGGAAGTGTTTTGATTTCATTTGTAGATATTTGTGTGGTGGTTTGAAGAGATGACAGGGTCCACCTGGCCTTGAACTCTGGTGTGATTCCCTTTAGAGACTTAGTTCTGGAACTGACCTCAGAGAAGTATTGCCATGAATTGTGTTGGGATTTAAGAGGCCACGCATGAGGGTCACCCTTGGAAACTGAGATCTAGGTCCAGGGTAGCATTGCATAGTGCACTGCGAATCTCAGCCAGGATATCACATATTTTTTTTAGAGACTTTTGAACCATAGTTGAGAGTCAGAACACACATGGACGTCACAGAGTAGACCTCAATGGCACTGGTTTCATGTGACCTTTTGGCCACTCTTTTGGAAGCCTTGCCTGTGAGAGTTCTCCATAGCTTTCATTGAAATTACCTTCCTCAGCATTTAATGGTTCCTGAATGAATTGAACCCCACTGTGCCTCCAACTTCATCCTTGAAAAATGGCTACATTAATACCATGAAATTTTTGAAGTTTGCGTAACCAGGTGGCACTGGAGAACCTTTGGATGTCCTGTTGCTGATCATGAGTATACCAGACAGTGCCTTGATTGACTGGGTTTCATGAAAATGGTGTAGAACCGAGATGCCAATAACTTGGAGCCTGTTGAGTAGTGGGCCAAAATATTTGGTGAGCAGTAGTGTGATAAAACATCTGTGGTGCAGCCATGTGGATCTGCCATTGGCTTCCAAAAGGCTTGTGACTGACATGGTTCAACCAGCAGACACTTCTATGTAAAGGCATCTTCTTATATGGAGAGGTTTCAGGGCAATGTTCAGAATCAGGTTGCTATGGTCAAGGGGGCAAGCTATTTGGGATAGAAGCCTGGTTGGTGATTTCTCTTGCAGACCCTGACCCACCACACGAGACAGAACTACCTCCAGCACTGTGCCCCAGTTGAACTCCTTTTATTTCGTGAAGCAAATACCAAATTAGCAGTGCAGAAGCAAGAAAAACCAAGAAAAGTAGAGGATGACCAAATGGCTTCATAGTCCACACGGGGATAACCTTAGCCCCCAGTGTCCACAGTTTACCTACAAAGAGAGAATTCAGCACTGCTGCCACAGATACATTGGAAAATAAGATACCATTAATTCCTGGTCACATGGATGCAGACCCAGCTTGGTGGTCTCATTACAAAAGAAGCTAAAGCTGCTGACCGCAACATATATTTCAAGTGCCCACCCTGAGGCAGTTTCTCTAGAAGTCTTTAGGCCAGAGAAGATGTACCAAAACAGGCTTGTGTGGAGATCTGTTCCTGGGTACCTAGAGTTGATATACCATTCTAACATGTGAAAGTGTCACAGGCAGTAGGGACAAACTCAATTTCATGGGACCCTTGGAAGCAACTGTTGAACAAAGTGGTTGCCAAGGCAGTAACCTCCTCAGTTCCTGAAGGAAGTGACCTCATCTCACTTCCTAGGTGATTGAACTCTCTGAACTTGGGATCCAGGAAGCCAGGCACCGAGAGCCAGTCACAGTCCCAGTCCCAGTGGTCTCACTTGTTTGGATTTACCAAGGACAGACTCAGTCTTTCTTGGTACCTACAGACGTGAGGAAGGCCAAATGCCAGGAAAGTTCTGAAGTGGGGCTTTTGCTGAGAAAGCAGGTAGTGGCTCTCCACTGGCTCCTGAGAACTTCACAGTGTTCACCAAGGAGACCAGATCTGAGACAGGACAGGGCATTTCGGGGGAACATATTATCCCCACAAGTCAGAGGACACTCCGGATAGTCACAGACCTACTTGGGGGAAGGAGGTGCCTTTGGGGGTGTGGTTTTGGGTTTGTGGTTTTTCTCTCATTTTCTGAGAATAGGTAGGAAAGTCAGTTTGTTTGGTTTGGAGTGGACTGTTTCTAGTAAGTCGTTTGACATGGCGGATATTTCTAAGTCTGGGTATCTCACTGTGTCCGTGGTTGTAGACTTTAGAAAAGGGAATGCTTCAATAGATGTGTCGTGTCTAGTAGAAAGCTTCTCAGCATTCATATTGCTCCATTTATGAATGGACTGTAGCTTGCGTTATCGATGGGCAACACCTGCTATCTTCCTAAGTTCCTGGTTTTTTTCCTGAATTCTGGCCACTTTCCTGAATATGCCCATGGATTTGTGACCAAGATATGTACCACCTCCAAGCTCTGTGACATGGCCATGTACTGGATAGCTGAAGGGAATGGCGAGCATCTCAGAAAACTCAGATATCTGTGTGAGCAGAAAAGTCTCATCGGAAAAACCCTGCTTTGAGCCTTTTGCTTACCTATTGTTCGGATGCCCTGAATGTCACGAAGGTTTTTGACTCAGGCCACACTTTTGTGAAGCCTCAAGAAAACAGTTTTCATATGGACATGAATGGGCATACCTGTGGCTCTTTGCTTAATTGCTTTGGAAAGGGATGTGTCTGAATCAGCCCCTTTCCTTGTGTGAGGCTGTGGCTTAGATTCTCAGCACCTGATGGATCTAAAGAAATTCCCATGTGTGCATCCAAAATCAAAATGGACAAAAAAACAGTCATTGAGATGAAGTCTCTAGACTTCCTCTGTAAGGTTCCTGACCTCCATCAAGTGAGAATAGGGATCCTTAGGGTCAAATGAGTTCTTCAAAACTGCAGAGGCTAGCCCATAGGTTCTTGGGTATTCTCATGACTCCAATTCATATAAAGTATCTAAACCCCACAGTCAGTAGGCCTCAAGTTGAAGAAGCAGAGCAGTATTAATGGCAGGCCTATTTTATCACTCGAGGTTCACAGGAAGGGTGTCCAGGCCACCCTGTCTTAGAAAAATGAGGGGCAAGGGAGCTTATTTTGGACACTCTCTTGGTCTACGCCCCTCATGGAATCCTCCAGCCAGAGGTAATGATGAGCGTCTATATGGAAGAAGATGAGGGCCATATGGGAGTGTGATTCCCCTTAAAGACTGAGTTCTGGAACTTACCTCAGGGAAGCATTGCATAAAATAGTGTTGTGATTTTAGGAGGCCACGCATGAGAGTCGCTGTTGGAAACTGAGATCTAGGCCCAGGATGGCTGCCACAGAGCTCTGGTATTCTAAGCCAGGATATCAAATTATTTAATTCTTAAAGACTTTGCAGCCATAGTTGAGAGTCAAAACACACATGGTCCTCACATTGTACACCTCAATGGGCCTGGATTCATGTGACATTTTGGCCACTCTTTGGGAAGGTTTGCCTGTGAGTGTTCTCCAGAGTTTTCATTGAAATGAGCTTTTTCACCATGTAAAGGTTCCTGAATTAATTGAAACCCACAGTGCCTCCAACTTCATCCTTGAAAAATTGCTAGATAAATACCATGAATTATTTTAAATTCCCGTGACCAGGTGGCACTGAAGAACCTTTGGATGTCCTGTTGCTGATCATGATTGTACCAAATAGTGCCTTGATTGACTGGGTTTCGTGAAAGTTGTGTATAACAGAGATGCCAGTAAGCTGGAGCCTGCTAAGTAGTGGACGTAGAGCAGTGGACTGTAGGTGTGTAAATAAATATTTTTTGTAGGACCACCTGGATCTGCCATTGGCTTCCAAAATACTTGTGACTGACATGGTTCAGGCAGCAGACCCTTATATGTAAAGGAATATTTTTATATGGAGAAGTTTCAAGGCAATATTCAGAATCAGGTTGCTATAGTCAAGAGGGAAAGCTCTGTGGGATAGAAGCCTGGTTCATAGATTCTCTTGGAGACCCTGACCAACCACATGTCACAGAACTCCCTAAAGCATTGTGTCCCAGTTGAACTGCTTGTATTTCGTGAAGCCAATACCAAACTCCCAGTGCAGCAGTAAGAAACACCATGAAAAGGGGAGGATGATAAAATGGCTTCACAAAACACACAGGGAGACACTTAGCTCCCAGTGGCCACAGTTTACCTACAAAGAGAGAATTCATTACTACTGCCTCATGTTCATTAGAAAATAAGGATCCATGTCGTCCAGGTCACATAGATGGACCAAGATTTTATGGTGTCACTACAAACAAAGCTAAATCTCCTGACAATTACATATATTTCATGTGCCCAACCTCAGAAGAAGTTTCTCAAGAAGTCTTTAGGCCAGCAGAGCTCCATGTTTGTGGAGTGTTGACCCTCTCCCTTACTTTTGGAAACTGTTCTACCACCTCCAGTGTGGTGAACTCCTGAGTATTTTCCATTCCACATATGAATTCAGAGATTTTCTAACTCCTCTCTTCTAATTGTGTCTTACATGGAGCGATGGTTATGTCAAGGCATTGTTCTGGATGAGAGTGGGAAGATTTTTGTGTAGTACATGTTTGCATACACATTAGATTCATTTTCCTATTTTCCATTTGAAATGCTGAATCCCTGACACTAACCCATACCCTATTAGACTCTGACTACTAATCCTAATATCATGGAGAAAAAGAAAACTAACTGAATAGAAATACAGGCCTTTCATAGGAAGCATGGTGTATACTTGGATTTGCCTTCTGCTTTATCAAACGTATGTGCTATAAATCTAGTCAACTTTTCGTTGTAATATTTCTCCATGAGTTTTTAAAGTTACCACATATGTAAATTCCTGTCTCCCTTTCTCTGTAGCCTGTTCAGCACATGTATTTTTTTATGGATATATTATCCTACCTGGTATCACATGTACATTCTTGTGAGCTCACTGACTTTGGAATATAAAAATTGTGAGAAGAGATGACTCCTCCTTAATACTGATGGAACTAAAAATTCAACCTATGGGTGAGCTTCCTAGTAAAAAACATAATAAATAAATCCATGTTCAGTAGAATGAATATTTTTGGATATGTGGATGAATTATATTTCATGGTGAATTTCGATTGGCATGTATATTGCTACATATTAATGTGTGTGTGTGTGTGTGTATATATATATATATATATATATATATATATATATATATATATTCTCCAGATTTACCAAAATATGAAATATATGTGTCTTATTATACACTACCTAAACTCATTCATGTTCCTGCATGTGTATTTATAAACAACATTTCACAAGATTATTCTCAGAAATTCTCAACCACCTGAAATACATATTGGTTTCCTAGTACTGAAAACTAACTTCAATGAATAGTGCTTACAAATCATAATATTTCTACAGTAACTCACCTATTTTAACATCAATGCAAGTAGATTTCTATGAGACATGATGTGTATTTTGAAGTTCATAATTCAACACTGGTACATTACAATTTCTTCAGTTTTTGGACATCATAGGATACATTTTTTGATGCACAAGTTCACAAATTTATAGGCATTTTGTTCACTTTCAATTACTTCCTACTTCAGAACACATGTATTCCTCCATGTTTCTTTACTGGTCTTTTCACTAGACTTCATTCTAAACACATTATTTACAATTCCATAATCATTTTTGATGCAAAACTCACACACTCTTCATGATGAACAGAAACCGTAATATTACCATTAGATATATAAGTGGTTGGAATGAATGTATATATATCAATATAAGATATCCTATATTTAAAGTTGGAACCAGTTATATACTTTATTCACAATATGGTCTATTCATGCATCATCTCTATAATCATCAAAACAGGGTACACCTGTTTGTATCCCCAGTACTAATGTATAAGTTTTCAAAAAATTGCTCCTCTTAATGGTGGAAGAAATACTCATGTCACCTGATCTACATATACATTTTATCACAATAGTATTCTGGACAAAAAATGCAAAGGTCACACATATAATTGTACCAAAGCCTAAATGGAAAGTGAGCATAGATTACTAAAAACATCCATGTCCAGGTTGCCTAATGCTCTCAAATGTCAATCCTATTGTTGACTACATATTTGTTTCTTCCTAAGATTATATATTCAACCTCAAGCCTGTTGAAAATATCTAATCCTATCACTCACTTTATACTTTGCCTGATTTCCTAATGTCCTCATTGATATGTGCTTTCCTACATATTTTCCCCAGTACATCATTGTGACTGTCTCTTCACTTGTGCTGACATTTACATTCACTCTCTAAACGAAACTCTATTTCTAAAGAACTTTTGGACCAACTCCTAGACTCACTATTCTTCCTAAACATACTATCTTCCTAATCATAGGGACTATCCCTTTTTGACTGGATGTTCTCTTCTACATTCAATCATCCGAGGTACACGGTCCTATGCCATTGTAAATCGTTTTATCTGAGAACTCGGTGCAGAACATAATTCAAGCTAAGTATAACAATCCAGGGTCCAATGGCTTTCTGGGCTTCAAATCTTTCCTAGATCTCTGTTCTCCTACATATATTTCAGGTCTATATTCTTATAAATATCACAGGTTCCCAATACCATTATTCATAAAGCAGAATGATCCCTAACCCAAATCGAACATGCTATTAACCCTAACCATACACTGTTCCCTCAATCTCACTTTTCAGAAGAGCAGGGACAGAGTTGGTATTACAATATAGGAAGGTAGGGGATCTTCCACCAGCTGAGAAATTCAAAAGTCTATGTAGAAATAATCCCTTGAGAAGATGTAGGCAGCAATGAAGGACCTGAGAGAGCAAAAGCTATCTTCCATGGCAAACAACCTGGTCAGGATGAAAGGATGTGTCTGAATCAGCCTCTCTCTTCTTAATGTAGAGAAGATGGACCAAACCATGCCTGTGTGGAGAGCTGTTCCCCTGTGCCTAAGGTTGATATACCATTCTAATTTGTTAAAATGTCACAGAAAGTAGGTGCAGCCTCCATCTCATGGGACCCTTGGAAGCAACTGTTAGGACAAAGTGGTTGCCAAGGTAGTGACCTTATTCAGTTCCTGAAGGAAGTGACCTCACCTCACTTCCTTGATGATGGACCTCTCTGAACTTGGGATCCAGGAATCCAGGCACCCCGAGCCAGTCCCAGTCCAAGTCCCAGTGGTCAAACTTTGTTTGGATTTACCAAGGACAGACTCAGTCTTTCTTGGTAACTACTGATGTGAGGAAGGTCTGAAGTGGGGCCTTTCCTGTGAAAGTAGGTAGTGGCTCACCGCTGGCTTCTGACAGCATCACAGAATTGGCCACGGAGACCAGATCTGAGCCAGGACTGCCCATTATGGGGTACTATATTATGGCCGACTAGTCAGAGGACACTCCGGAGAGTCACAGACCTACTTGGGGTTCTGTGTGGGTGTGGGTGTGCGTGTGGGTATGTGGTTTTGTCTCATGTTCTGAGAATGGGTAGGAAAGTTGGATTGTTTCGTTTGCTATGAATTGTTTCTAGTAAGTCGTTTGACAAGAAGAGTGTTTCCATTTCTGTGTCTCCCACTGTGTCCGTGGTGGTAGACATTAGAAAAGAGAATGCATCAATAGATGTGTCCTGTATAATAGACAGCTTCCCAGCATTCATCCTGCCCAATTTATGTATGGCCTGTGGCTTGTCTTATGTATGGGTAACACGTACTACCTTCCTAAGTTCTAGTATTCTTGCTGAATTCCAACCAATCTCAAGAATAGGCTCATGGTTTTGTGTCCAAGATATGTACCACCTTCAAGCTCTGTGACATGGCCATGTACTGGATAGCTGAAGGGACTGACGAGCATCTCAGAAAACTCAAATATCAGTGTGACCAGGAAAGTCTCAGTGGAGAAGCCCTGCTTTGGGCCCTTTGCTTGTTTATTCTTCTGTTGCCCTGAATGTCAGGAAGGTCTTTGCCTGAGGCCATCCTTTTGTGAAGCCTAAAGAAAACAGTTTTCAAATGGAAATGAATGGGCATCACCTCTGGCTCTTTGCTTAATTGCTTTGGAAAGGGATGTGTCTGAATCAGCCTCTTGGCCCTGTGTGAGGCTGTGGCTTAGCTTCTCACCAACTGATGGATCTATAGAAAAATCCGATGTGTGCATTCAAAACCAAAATAGCCAAAATAGCAGTCATTGTGGATGAAGTCTCTCTCCTTCCTCAGTAAGGTTCCTGACCTCCATCATTGAGATTAGGGATCCTTTGGGTCAAAGGAGTTCTTCAAAGCCCTGCAGACACTAGATTATAGGTGCTTGGGTTTTGTCATGACTCCAATTAACATAAAGAATCTAAACCCCAGAGTCAGTAGGCCTCAAAATGGAGAATCAGAGCAGTATTAACGGCAGGCCTCTTTTATCACTCCTGGTTCACAGGAAGGCTGCCCCTGCCACACTGATTTTAGCAAATGGGGGGAAGGGAGCTTATTTTGGACACTGTCTTTGGCTCCGCCCCTCATGGAAACCTACAGCCAGAGGTTATGATGAGTGTCTATATGAAAATGATGAGGGCCATGTGGGAGTGTTTTGGTTTTAATTGTGGTCAGTTGTGTCGCCGTTGGAAGAGATGACTGTGGCCACCTGGGCTTGAACACTGGTGTGATTCCCCTTAGAGACTGAGTTCTGCAACTGAACTCAAAAAAGTATTGCCATGAATTGTGTTGGGATTTTAGGAGGGCACGCATGAAAGTCACCCTTGGAAACTGAGATCTAGGCTCATTGTGGCTTCGCACAAAGCACTGGGAATCTCAGGAAGGATATCTCATTATTTTATTCTTAAAGATTTGGCAGACATTGTTGCAAGTCAAAACACACATGGACCTCACATTGTGGACCTCAATGGGCCTGACTTCATGTGACCTTTTGGCCTGTCTTTGGGAAACCTTGCCTTTTAGATTTCTCCAGAGATTTCATTGAAATGAGCTTCCTCTCCATTTAATGGTTCCTGAATAAATTGAAACACATAGTGCCTCCAACTTCATCATTGAAAAATGGCTAGATAAATACCATGAAATTTTTGAAATTCTCATGACCAGTTGGCACTGGAGAATCTTTGGATGTCCTATTTATGATCATGAGTGTACCCGACAGTGCCTTGATTGACTGGGTTTCATGAAAATGTTGTAGAACAGAGATGCCAGTAATTTGGAGCCTGCTGAGTAGTGGGCCTAGAGCAGTGGTGTGCAGGTGTGTGTTAAAACATCTGTTGTAGGATCATGTGGATCTGACATTGGCTTCCAAATGGTTTGTGACTGACATGGTGCAGCCCCCAGCCCTTTGTATGTAAAGGCATCTTGTTATATGGAGAGGTTTCATGGCCATGTTGAGTATTATATTGCTATGGTCAAGGGGGCAATCTATGTGGGATTGAAGCCTGGTTTGTGAATTCTCCTGCAGACCCTTACGCACCACATGTGACAGAACTCCCTCCATCACTGTACCAGTTGAACTCCTCGTATTTTGTGAAGCAAATACTAAACTCCCAGTGCAGCTGCAAGAAACACCACGAAAAGTGGATGATGACCAAATGGCTTCACAGTCTAAACTGGAGACACTTAGCCCCCAGTGGCAACAGTTTACCTACAAAGAGAGAATTCAGCACTGCTGTGTCATGTCCATTGGAAAATAAGAAACTATGTACTCAGGGGTCACATAGATGCAGACCCAGTTTTGATGGTCTCACTACAAAGGAAGCTAAAGCTCTTGACAACAACATATATTTCAAGTGCTCAACCTCAGAGGCAGTTTCTCAAGAAGTCTTTAGGCTTGCAGAGCTCCATGTTTGTGGAGTTTTTACCCTGTCACTTACTTTTGGAAACTCCTCTCCCACCTCCAAGGTTCTGAACTATTGAACATTTTCCATTCCAAATGTGTGTTCACAGATTTTCTAACTCTTCTCCTTTAATTGTGTCTTACTTGGGGTGAAGGTAATGTCACAGCATTGTTCTGAATGAGAGTGGGAAGATTTTTGTGTAGCACATATTTGCAAACACATTGGTTTCATTTTCCAATTTTCCTTTCAAAATATTGAATCCCTGTGTTTCAGGGGTAGAAGAAATTCTCCTACATAGAATAGCCTGACACTTACAAGAAACAGCCCCCTGGGAGACATCCTGCCTGGGAGACATCCTGTAGCCATCTGTCTCTCTGAGACTTCCTAAAGCCATCTGTCTTCCTGAAACATCCTGAGGTTATCTCACCTTGTGAAGACATCCAGGAACTGCCGATAAGAGAACTTTCCCATCTCCAGCATATAAATCCCCTGTGTGAACAATAAAAGTTTGCAGCTTGATCAGAACTACAGTTATGCTGTCATCTCTAGTGTCTCTTCTCCCTTCATTCCTCCCCATCTATGTTCGCTGCCCACGTTGATGTGTCCTGCCGGCCGGGACATCTGGCGCCCACCAACTGGGGCTCGAGCCTTTGACAGACTGGGAAACCCGTTCTCCTTGAAGACTTGGTCTAGGGGAGCTCGCGATTGCCTCAGCAGATACCACTGAGAGACAGATCCAGGAGAAGAGTGGGGATGATGCACAGTGAGTGACCCACCATGGGACAAGCAGTTTCGTCACATGATTTGTTTTTGTCAGGCCTCAAGGAGTCCTTCAATACATGGGGGGCGCATGTTAAGAAAAATGACTTAATTTTTTTCTTTACATACATATGAGAATTGTGTCCATTGTTTCCCCTTGAAGGGACCATTGATGGTAAGCAATGGCTTAGAGTAGGAGATTGTTTAAAAGATTTTTATGAATCCTTTGGCCCAGAAAATGTGCCTGTTCCCACCTTTTCTTACTGGAACTTCATTAATGAAATTCTTAAAAGTTCACCCTTTGACAATGGTACCTTTATACTAGTCAGGATTGGGGAAGAGACTACGCAAATGACCTTTCGTCCCCCCTTGGCATGCCCATCAGTTAGTATAGATATAGACCCTTCTCAGTCTCCCCAGGACCCTGGGAACCTTCCTGGTGCCCCTCAAAATACCACCCTACTGAATAAGGCTCCAATGGTTACCAACCGCCTTTATCCAGTTTTAAATCCCAGAGACACATTGACCCCTGGAAAGGAGGCTACCTTGGAGAAGGAAGCAGCTCGCTACCATTCAGAAGACCCGCCACCTCTCAGGAACCTGCCACAGGCTATAGGACATAGACATCCACCTCCCTCCTCCATTCCTCCTGCCTTTTGTGCTCAGGCCCTTCAGAACCTGACTGCCCCCCCCGCCAGATATTTTTTCCCCACTTCCCTTTCCTAACCTGGCTCCCTTGCGAGAGTCTCCGCAACATAGGTGGGAACAGATCCAACTTTTAAAAGAATTAAGATCCCTTGACTCTGAGCTCTGCTCATTAGCCTTAGGCACGGAGTCAATGCAATGTGGCCCACTGCCGTCTAATAAAAAGGCTAAGCCACTACATCAGCCTGTTCTCACCTTCCCAGTCACCCGCAGTCAGATAGATATTCTTGCGAAGGCTGAGGTCAAAGGCTTAGACGAGGACCAAGAGGGGGAAGCGGGGGAAATGGATCAAGGAGATCAGGACTCAAAGGATGAGGAGTTCACCCTTAGGCAGGAAGGAACCCATAGTGTCTACAAAAATTTAAGCCTGCGTTTTCTTGAAAAACTTAAAAAGGCTTCTGCTCACTATGGCCCCACTGCACCCTACACAGTGGCTTTCTAGCCCGAGGTACCCTCAGTGTTATGGAATGCAGATTTCAAAGAGCACTGTCGGGAAACTGCTCAAAAAATTTTACTAAGGCCTCCTCTAAATCCTGGATTTATGTTAAGCTAGTGGGCACCACTTCCCTGGCAAAAATTCGACAAGGGCCCGACGAGCCTTATAACGACTTTGTTCCCCGGCTTAACCTAGCCGCGAAATGCTTGCTTGGACCAAGAGAAAGCGAAAGCAACTTTGTAAAATATCTTGCCTTTGAAAAGGCCAAGCCAGCATGTCAGGATGTTCTTCGACCACATAAGGTTAAAGGGAAACTTTCTGACTTTATTAGACTCTGTGCAGGTGTGGGTGCAGCCCATGCCATGGGTCTCGCCCTAGGTGCCACCTTTACCAAGGCCTTTTACAATCCTGGTTCATGTACTTGCTTTACTTGAAAACAACCTGGCCATTTTACACACAATTGTCCGACAGGCAAACAAAGCCTAGGAATAGCGTCTCCTCAAACTGGGGTTAAACCGCCCCCAGCTACTCTTTGCCCTATATGTGGTAAAGGTTATCACTGGGCCAGTGAGTGTAGATCTAAGACAAATGCCCTCGGCAGCCTATTTCTTCCTGCTCCTCGGGAAACTCCCTGTTGGGCCAGCCCCTGGCCCCGACCTCCCCCAGTACAAACCCAGGGGCAAGAGGTTTTTTCCCTCCCAAACTCCCAACCTACCTCAAAATCCTTCTTCACAATTGCCTCCCTTCAACGAGCCACCCCAGGCAGCGCAGGATTGGACCTCTGTGCCACCACCGATACAATATTAGACTCAATCCAAGGGCCCCAGCTAATACCCACTGGAATTATATGTCCCCCTCCATCTCATACATGTGCACTGATTCTTGGAATAGCCTCTACTACCTTATAAGGCGTTCAGGTCTTCCCTGGCATTATTGATAATGATTTCACTGGAGAAATAAAAATACTGGCCACAGCTATTAATGGAGTTGCAGCCATCCCCGCAGGAAGAAGACTTGCACAATTAATACTCCTTCCCTTGGATTCAGGAGGCACTTCCACCAACGATTGGCATATATTGCTACTTTTTTTTTCTTTTATTGGTTGTTCAAAACATTACAAAGCTCTTGACATATCATATTTCATACATTAGATTCAAGTGGGTTATGAACTCTCATTTTTACCCTAAATACACATTGCAGAATCACATAGGATACACATCCACATTTTAAATAATGCCCTATTAGTTACTTTTGTATTCTGCTACCTTTCCTATCCTCTTCTATTCCCCCTCCCCTCCCCTCCCATCTTCTCTCTATACCTCATCTACTGTAATTCATTTCTCTCCTTGTTTATTTTCCCATTCCCCTCACAACCTCTTATATGTAATTTTGTGTAACAATGAGTTTCTCCCTCCATTACCATGCAATTTCCCTTTTATCTCAATTTCCCGCCACCTCATGTCTCTGTTTAATGTTAATCTTTTTTTCCTGCTCTTCCTCCCTGCTCTGTTCTTAGATGCTCTCATTATATCAAAGAAGACATTTGGTATTTGTTTTTTTTTAGGGATCGCCTAGCTTCACTAAGCATAATCTGCTCTAGTGCCATCCATTTCCCTGCCAATTCCATGATTTTGTCATTTTTTAATGCTGTGTAACACTCCATGGTGTAAAAATGCCACATTTTTTTTATCCATTCATCTATTGAAGCCCATCTGGGTTTGTTCCACAGTGTAGAAATTGTGAATTGTGCTGCTATGAACATCGATGTGGCAGTATCCCTGTAGTATGCTTTTTAAGGACTTCAGGGAATAGTCCAAGAAGGGCAATAGCTGGCTCAAAGGGTGGTTCCATTCCCAGCTTTCCCAGGAATCTCTATACTGCTTTCCAAATTGGCCGCACCAGTTTACAGTCCCACCAGCAATGTACAAGAGTACCCTTTTCCCCACATCCTCACCAGCACTTGTTGTTGTTTGACTTCATAATGACTGCCAATCTTACTGGAGTGAGATGGTATCTTAGGGTGGTTTACATTTGCATTTCTCTGACTGCTAGAAATAGTGAGCATTTTTTCATGTACTTGTTGATTGATTGTATGTCCTCCTCTGAGAAGTGTCTGTTCAGGTCCTTGGCCCATTGTTGATTGGGTTATTTGATATCTTATTGTCTAATTTTTTGAGTTCTTTATATATTCTGGATATTAGAGCTCTATCTGAAGTGTGAGGAGTAAAAATTTGTTCCCAGGATGTAGGTTTCCTATTTACCTCTCTAATTGTTTCTCTTGCTGAGAAAAAAATTTTCAGATTAAATAAGTCCCATTTGTTGATTCTTGTTATTAACTCTTGTGCTATGGGTGTCCTATTAAGGAATTTGGAGCCCAACCTCACAATATGTATATCGGAGCCAACTTTTTCTTCTATCAGACGCAGAGTCTCTGATTTGATATCTAGCTCCTTGATCTTTATTGTGCATGGCGAGAGGAGGGGATTCAGTTTTATTTTGTTGCATATGGATTTCCAGTTTTCCCAACACCATTTGTTGAAGATGCTATCCTTCCTCTATTGCATGCTTTTAGCTCCTTTATCAAATATAAGATAGTTGTCACTTTTTGGATAAGTCTCTGTGTCCTCTATTCTGTACCATTGGTCCACCTGCCTATTTTGGTACCAGCACCATGCTGTTGTTTTTACTATTGCTCTGTAATATAGTTTGAAATCTGCTGTCGCTATACCGCCTGATTCACGCTTCCTGCTTAGAATTGCTTTTGCTATTCTGGGTCTTTTATTTTTCCATAAAAATTTCATGATTGCTTTCTCTATTTCTACAAGAAATACCATTGGGATTTTGATTGGCATTGCATTATGCCTACAGAGAACTTTTGGTAATATCGCCATATTGATGATGTTAGTTCTGCCTATCCATGAACAGGGTATATTTTTCCATCTTCTAAGATCTTATTCTACTTCTCTTTTTAGGGTTCTATAGTTTCCATTGTATAAATCTTTCACCTCTTTTGTTAGGTTGATTCCCAAGTATTTTATTTTTATTTTTTTAGGATATCATGAATGGAGTGTTTTTCCTCATTTCCATTTCAGAAGTTTTGTCGCAGATATACAGAAATGTCTTTGATTTATGCGTGTTCTTTTTATATCCTGCCACATTGCTGAATTCATTAATTCTAGTATTTTTTTTTTTTTTTGTAGACGCTTTTGGGTCTTCTATGTATAGAATCATGTCACTGGCAAATAGTGATAATTTAAGTTATTCTATTCCTATTTTTATGCCTATAATTTCTTTCATCTGTCTAATTGCTCAGGCCAGTGTTTCGAGAACTATATTGAAGAGAAGTGGTGATAGAGGACATCCCTGTCTTGTTCCAGATTTTAGAAGAAATGCCTTCAATTTTTCTCAATTCAGAATGATGCTAGCCTGAGGCTTAACACAGATAGCTTTTACAATGTCGAGGTAAGTTCCTGTTATCCCTAGTTTTTCTAATGTTTTGAACATAAAGGGATGCTCTAATTTTTCTAATGCTTTTTCTGTGTCTATCAAGATGATCATATGCTTCTTATCTTTAAGTCTATCGATGTGGTGAAGAATATTAATTGATTTCCATATATTGAAACATTCTTGCATCCCAGGGATGAATCCTAATGATCATGGTGCACAATTTTTTTGATGTGCCTTTGTATCCGATTGGCCAGAATTTTATTGAGGATTTTTGCATCTAGATTCATCAGAGATATTGGTCTGTAGTTTTCTTTCTTTGTGGTGTCTTTGTCTGGTTTCGGAATCAGGGTGATGTTGGCCACATACAATTAATTTGGCAGAGCACCCTCTTTTTCTGTTTCCTGAAATAACTTGAAAATTATTGGTATTAATTCTTCTTTAAAGGTTCTGTAAAACTGCGCTGTATACCCATCCGGTCCCGGGCTTTTCTTGGTTGGTAGTCTTTTGATTGCTTCTTCTATTTCATCCATTGAAATTGGTCTGTTTAAAATGTGTGTATCCTCCTGACTCAGTCTGGGCAAATCATATGACTTTAGAAATTTTTTCGATATCTTCACTATTTTCAATTTTATTGGAATATAGATTTTCAAAATAATTTCTAATTGTCTTCTGTATTTATGTAGCATCTGTTGTGATATTGCCTTTTTCATTGCATATATCAGTAATTTGAGTTCTCTCTCTTCTTCTCTTCTTTATCATGGCTAAGGGTCTATTGATCTTATTTATTTTTTTGAAGAACCAACTTTTAGTGTTGTTAATTTTTTCAATAGTTTCTTTTGTTTCAATTTCGTTGATTTCTGCTCTGATTTTAATTATTTCTTGCCTTCTGCTACATTTGCTGTTGTTTTGCTCTTCCTTTTCTAGGACTCTGAGATGAAGTGTGAGCTCATTTATTTGTTTGTTTTTCCTTTTTTTGAGGAATGACCTCCAGGCAATTAATTTTCCTCTTAAAACTGCTTTCATAGTTTCCCATACATTCCGATATGTTGTGTCTGTATTTTCATTTATCTCTAAGAATTTTTTTATTTCCTCCTTTATGTCTTCTGTAACCCATTGACCATTCAGTAACATATTGTTCATTTTCCATGTGATGTAGGATTTTTCCTTCCTTCTTTTATCATTGATTTACATTTCATTCCATTATGGTCAGATAAAATGCATGGTATTATCTCTACCCCTTTATATTTACTGAGTGTTGCCATATAACATAATATATGGTCTATTTTTGAGAAGGATCCATGTGCTGCTGAGAAAAAAGTATATCCACTTGATGATGGTTGATATATTCTATATATGTCATTAAAGTCTAGGTTATTGATTGTGATATTGAGTTCTATATTTTCTTTATTCAACTTTTTTTTGGAGGATCTGTCCAATGGTGAGAGAGGTGTGTTGAAGTCACCCATGATTATTGTGTTGTTGTGTATTTGATTCTTGAACTTGAGGAGAATTTGTTTAAAGAACATCGCAGCACCATTATTTGGTGCATAAATATTGATAATTTTTATGTCTTGTTTGTGAATGATTCCGTTTAACAGTATATAATATCCTTCCTTATCCTTTTTGATTAACTTAGTCTTGAGTCGATTTTATTGAATGTGAGGATGGCCACCCCTGGTTGCTTATGAGCACCATGTGCATGGTATATTTTTTTCCAACCTTTCACCTTCAGCCTGTGTATGTCTTTTCCATTGTGATGTGTCTCATGCAGGCAACATATTGTTGGATTTGTTTTTTTTTTTTTTTAATCCAAGGTACCAGCCTGTGTCACTTTATTGGAGAGTTTAAGTCATTAATGTCTAGAGTTACTATTGATATATGGTTTGTACTGCCAGCCATGTTTGATTATTTATGTTTATTTTTTAATTTAGTTAGTCTTTATGATTAGCTTTTCCCCCACCCTCTGTCATTACTGAGGCACTTCCCAGTGATGGTTTTGGTTGTTGTTTTTCATTTCTTCCTTGTGTAGTGTTTTGCTCAAGACACTTTGCAATGCTGCTGGTTTTCTGGCTACAAATTTTTTTTAGCTTTTGTTTATCATAAAATATTTTTATTTCGTTGTCATACCTGAAGCTTAATTTTGCTGGAAATAGAATTCTTGTTTGGCATCCATTGTCTTTCAGTATTTGAAATATGTTGTTCTAGTATATTTTCGCTTTCAGCGTCTCTTATGAAAAATCTGTTGTTAACCTTATTGGTTTACCGCAGAATGTCATCTGCCTCCTTTCTCATGTACCTTTTAATATTTTCAATTTGTTCTGTATATTGGATATCTTCATAACAATGTGTCTTGCCATTGCTCTACTGTGATTTTGTGTGCTCGATGTCCTGTATGCATCTACAATTTGTATATCCGTTTCCTTTTTTATTTCTGGAAAGTTTTCTGTAAGTATTTTATTCAGCAGGTTACTCATTCCCTTGGTTTGAATCTCTGTACCTTCCTCTATCCAGATGACTCATAAGTTTTTTTTTTTTTTTATGTTATCCCATATCTCTTGGATGTTTTTCTCATGATTTCTTACCAGTCTTTCTGAGTTAGCTAGACCCTGTTCAGGATGATATATTTAGTCTTCATTATCTGATGTTCTAGCTTCTACTTGCTCCACTCTGTTAGTGATACTCTTAATTGCGTTTTTAATTTGGTTTATCATTTCCTTCATTTCTAGAATTATTGTTTGATTTTTTTTATAATCTCTATCTCCTGATAAAGATGCTTAACTTCTTCTTTTTCTGTTTATGTAATTCATTTTCAATGTGTTCTTTCACTGTTTGGATTTGCTGTCCCGTATCCTCTTTAAGGTTCCATTCCATCTGTCTAAGGTATTCCTTGAGTTCTTTATATGACCATTTTTCTCATGACTCTAGGTCCTCCTGAATATTTAGGCTGTCATTCATTGTTTGTACTCCTTTTCTCTCTTGCTTTCTTATGCTGCTCATGTTACTTCTTGTTCTGTTTGACTGCTGAGTTACTGCTTACTCTTATAAATTTATTTGATGCTTGGGAGGAAAGATATTAGAAGGGAAGGGAAGAAGTCACTAAAGAGAATGAGAGTAGGCAGGTAGATCAAAGAACGGGGAATAAGAAAATTGAAAAGACAAAGAAAACTATAGAAAATAAATAAAGAAAGAAAAAATTTAAAAAAATGATAATAATAAAATGAAAATTAAAATTTAAAATAATAATAATAATAATAAAATGAAAAATTAGAAACATTTAAAAAAGTTAAAGAAAAACAAAAAAAATGAAAATGAAAGAAAAAGAAAAAATAAAAATTAAAAAAAAATAATACATGCAGTCATAGAGTTCAATTAACTTCTCTTCCAGTAGGTGGAGCTGTGCGCACTGGGCCAAGCTTCTCCTCTCAATAGATGGGAACCAATCACTGTGCAGCTCTTCCTCCCAGACTGGGCAAGTCTCCAATCCTGAGTTCCTAGGGCCTTCTCTTCTGTTTCCTCAAGCCAGGCCCCGCTCACCTGTGACACTCACCACAATACAGGCTACACGCCAGGTCTGCTGCTCCTGAGAGCCCTGTTTCCATGAATGCCTCGGCCCACTCTTCCTGTTTGCCTCCCTCAGACTCTAAGTTTTTAGAGCTTGGGGCTGAGAACCCCCAGCGAATTTGCTTGCCCTCCGGTAGCTATGCCCCCGGTAGCTGGTGCAAGAGACCTCAGTTGTCAGCACTGGTGGGAGCGGTAGCCAACGGTTCTGCGCTGCAAGTCCCGCTACACTCCTGACTTCCTTGGTCTGGCTATCATGCTCATGGGAGAGCTGGGAGGGGCCCTTACGGGAGAGCTGGGAGGGGCTCTTAAGGTTTCCCCGCTGTGTAGAGAGAGATGGCTGGGGATTACACACCTGTCGTGCTGGTTTCAATTAAGTTATCTCCTCCGCCCGTGACGTCAGTTCTCTGGCACGGTGGTATGCCATGCAAATGGTGAACGTTTGTTCCCTTTGCCGAGTAACCAATGCAACGGGTGGGTCCTGACTGTCTCTCCCAACCCCATTTCAATCCTGTGACCACTGCCTATGAAGGCTCACTTGGCTTTTAACTCTGTAAATACAGAAGGGCTGACCCATTATTTCAGTGGGATTGTTAGTGCTGAGTCACGAGAAGCAGGCGAACCTGAGCTTGAATGCAGCCGATCCGTGCTCTGTGTGTGTTCTGAGGGGCCCAGACTGTTTTCCCTATATTCACGTCAGGTCATCATTGACTAGTGATTCTGAGCAAACAGCATTTAGACAGTTTACGACTCCATATACCTGCATAGCTGAAGAGGTCAGAGACTTGATCTCTCTATGCCCGCCGCCATGTTGGATCCCCTATATTGCTACATTATATTGTGTGTGCCTGTGCGTGTGTGTGTTTATATATATATATATATATATATATATATATATATATATATATATGTACTCTCCAGATTTTTTAAAATATGAAAAATATGTGTCTTATTATACACTCCCTAAATTCATTCATATTCATGTATGTGGATTTGTAATCAACTTTCCACAAGATTATTCTCAGAAATATTCATCCACCTGAAATACATATTTGTTTCCAAGTACTGAAAACTAACTTCATTAATGGTGCATACAAACCCTAGTATTTCTAAAGTAACTGACCCAGGTTAACATCAATGCAAGTAGATTCCTATGGGACATGATGTGTATTTTGAGGATCATTTTTCTTTAACACTGGTGCTTTACTATTTCATCAGTTTATGCAGACCATAGGATATATATTTCATACACAAGCTAGCAAATATATAGGCATTTGCTTCACTATCAATCACTTCCTGCTTCAGAACACATGTATTCATCCATGTTTCTTGACAGGTCTTTCATAAGACTTCTTTCCAAACACATTATTTTCGTTTTTCATAGTCACTTATGAAGCAAAACTCAAACACCCTTCATGATAAACCATCATCTTAATATTACCATTAGATGTATAACTGGTTGGAATGAATGATTGTATAACAATATAAGATTTCTTATATATTTTCAGATATCAATTCAATCCATTATTTAAAGTGGAACCAGTTATATTATTTATTCACAGCATGTTCCATTCATGAATTATCTCTATATTCATAGACACAAGGTACACCTCTTTTTACCCCTAATACTAATGTATAGGGCTTCAAAATATTGTTCCCAGAAATGGTCGAAGAAATACTCATGTCACCTGATCTACATGTATATTTTATCACAGTAATATTCTCGAAACAAAATGCAAAGTTTACACTTATGATTGTACCAAAGCCTAATAGGAAAGTGAACATGGATAACTAAAAACATCCATGTCCAGGTTGCCTAATGCTCTCAAATGTCAATCCTATTGGTGACTACATATTTGTTTCTTCCTAAGATTATATATTAAACCTCAACACTGTTAAAAATGTCTAATCCTATCACTCATTCTATAATTATCTGATTTCATAATGTCACTGTTGATACCTGCTTTCCCACACATTTTCCCCAGTTCATTATTGTGACTGACTAATCACATGTGCTGACATTTACATTCACTCTCTAAACGAAACCCTATTGCTAAAAAACTTTTCTTCCAAATCATACACTCATTCTTCTTCCTAAACCTACTGAGTATCTTCCTAATTGTACTGACTATCCCTTTTTAACTGGATGTACTCTTCTACATTCAATCATCCAAGGTACAAGGTCCTATGCCATTGTGTATAGATTTATCTGAGACAATTGTGCAGAACATCATGCAACACTAAGTATCCCAATTAAGGGCCCAATGCCCTTCTGGGCTTCAACTCTTACTTAGATTTCTCTTTTCATACATATATTTCACCTATATATTCTTGTAAATATCGCAGTTTCCCAATACCAATATTTATCCCACAGAATGATTCCTAACCCAAATCAAACCTGTTATTAACCCTAACCACACACTGTTACCTCAATCTACCTTGACAGAAGAGCAGGGACAGAGTTGGTCTTACAATACAAAAATGTAGTAGATCTTCCACCTGCTGAGAACCTCAAAGGTCCATGCAGAAATTATCCCGATAGAAGATGTAGGCATCTATGAAGGACCTGAGAGACCAAAAGTCAACTTCCATTGCAAACAACCTAGTCAGGATTAAGGGTTGTGTCTGATCAGCCTCTGTCTCCTTAATGCAGAGAAGATGGACCAAACCAGGCCTGTGTGGAGAGCTATTCCAGATGACTATAGTTGATATACCATTCTAACTTGTGAAAGTGTCACAGGAAGTAGGAGCAGCCTCCATCTCATGGGACCCTTGGAAGCAACTGTTAGAAAAAAGTGGTTGCCAAGGCACTGACCTCATTTAGGTCCTGAAGGAAGTGACTTAGCTCACTTCCTTGGTGAAAGAACTCTAAGAACATTGGATCCAGAAAGCCAGGCACCCAGAGCCAGTCCCAGTCACAGTCCCATTGGGCAAACTTGTATGGATTTACCAAGGTCATAGTCAGTCTTTCTTGGTACCTACTGATGTGAAGATAGCCTGAAGAGTGGCCTTTTCTGAGAAAGTAGGTAGCGGTTGATGGCTGGCTCCTGCAACTTCACAGAGTTGGCCAAGGAAACCAGATCTGAGACAGGGTACACAATCTCGGAAGAAATTGTATGGCCCACCAGTCAGAGGACACTCTGGATAGTCACAATCCTACCTGAGAGAAGGAGGTGCCTTTTGTGCGTGTGGGTGTGGGCTTGTGGTTTTGTCTCATGTTCTGAGAATAGGTAGGAAAGATGGTTTGTTTGGTTTGGAGTGAACTGTTTCTAGTAAGTCATCTGACAAGGAGAGTGTTTCTATATCTGTGTTCCCACTGGGTCCGTGGTTGTAGACATTAGAAAAGAGAATGCATCAATGGATGTGTGCGGCCTAGTGGAAAGCTTCCCAGCATTCATCCTGCCCAATTTATGAATGGACTGCGACTTGCCTTATGGATGGGCAACACCTGCTATCTTCCTAAGTTCCTGTTTTCTTCCTGAATTCTGGCCAATCTCCAGAACAGGCTCATGGTTTTGTGTCCAAGATATGTACCACCTCCAAGCTTAGTGACATGGTCATGTACTGGATAGCTGAACCAAATGGTGAGTATCTCAGAAAACCAAGATATCAATGTGACCAGTACAGTCTCAGTGGAGGAACCCTGCTTTGAACCATTTGCTTTCCTATTGTTCTGTTGCCACGAATGTCAAGAAGGTCTTTGCCTCAGGCCACACCTTTGTGAAGCCTGAAGAAAACAGTTTCCAGATGTGAATTAATGGGTATCACCTGTGGCTCTTTGCTTAATTGCTTTGAAAAGGGATGTGTCTGAATCAGCCTCTAGGCCCTGTTTGAGGCTGTGGCTTAGATTCTCAGCACCTGATAGATCTAAAGAAATATCCCATGTGTGAATCCAAAACCAAAATGCCAAGAACTGCAGTCATTGTGGGTGATGTCTCTCACCTTTCTCTCTTAGTTTCCTGACGTCCATCAAGTAAGAATAGGGATCCTTTGAGTCAAATGAGTTCTTCGTAGCACAGTAGATGTGCTTGGGTTTTCTTATGACTCCAAATCACATAAAGAATCTATACCTGACAGTCAGTAGGCCTCAAATTGCAGAAGAAGAGCAGTATTAATGGCAGGCCTATTTGATCACTCCTTGTTCACAGGAAGGGTGTCCAGGCCACCCTGAGTTTAGGGAAATGAGGGGCAAAGGAGCATATTTTGGACACTGTCTTGGTCTCAGCCCCTAATGGAAACATCCAACCAGAGGTTATGATGAGTATCTATATGGAAGAAGATGAGGGCCATGTGGGAGTGTTTTGGTTTTAATTGTGGTCATTTGTATGGCGGTTGGAAAAGATGACTGGGTCCACCTGGGCTTAAACTCTGCTGTGATTGCCCTTAGAGACTGAGTTCTGGAACTGACTTCAGAGAAGTATTGCCATGAATTGTTTTGGGATTTTAGAAGGCCACACATGAGAGTCGCCCTTGGAAATTGAGATCTAGGCCCAGGTTCTCTTTCCACAGTGCACTGGTAATATCAGCAAGGATATCACATGATTTTATTCTGAAAGTCTTGGTAACCATACTGAGAGTCAAAAGACACATGGACCTCACATAGTAGACCTCAATGGGCCTGGCTTCATGTGAACATTTGGCCACTCTTTGGGAATCCTTGCTTGTGAGAGTTTTCCAGAACTTTATTTGAAATGAGCTTTCTCACTATTTAATGGTTCCTGAATGAATTGAAACCCACAGTTCCTCAAACTTCATCCTTGAAAATTCGCTAGATAAATACCAAGGAATTTTTTAAAATCCCATGACCAGGTGGTACTGGAGAACCTTTCGATTGGATGTCCATTTGCTGAGCAGGAGTGAACCAGAAAATGCATTGATTAGCAGGGCTTCATGAAAATGGTGTAGAACACAGATGCCAGCAAGATGGAGCCTGCTGAGTTCTGGGCCTAGAGCAGTGGTGTGCAGGTGTGTGATAAAACATCTGTGGTGTGGCCATTTGGATCTGCCATTGTCTTCCAAATGGCTTGTGACTGACATGGTGCAACCAACAGACCCTTATATGTAAAGGCATCTTGTTGTATGAAGAGGATTCATGGCTATGTTCAAAATCAGATGACTGGGTCCACCTGGGCTTGAATTCTGGTGTGATTCCCCTTAGAGACTGAGTTCTGGAACTGACCTCAGAGAAGTATTGCCATGAATTGTGTTGGGATTTTAGGAGACCACACATAAGAGTCGCCCTTTAAACTGAGATTTAGCATTGAAGTGCTCTGTCCCATAATGAAAGATACACAAACAGTGAAAGCAAAGACACACGACACAGACAAGACAAGACAATAAAGAAAGGCAATGGACATCCAACACTGAGAACAGGACTGAGTAGCTGGCAAAACCCAATGGGCTGGTGATACCCAATCCGAAACAAAATATCACTGAGGCAAGGAGACTATTGTAACTCAATTTCCCAAGTCCTCTGGGGCGTCCCCCAGGGACTTGGCCTGTGGCTCTGTGACACGTCTGTCAGCCACCTTCTCAAAGAGCTCACACTCTTCATTGACAGCCATTTTGCCACGTCCTAACCTGAAACCTGAAACCAGAAAGAGGCAGAGGAAGAGACCACCAAGAAACTGACTCATGCAACAGCAAAGTGTTTATTGGGGGTCGACCATGCTGGTGCTCAGAGTTCACTTGAATACAGCAGGGGGCCCTGAGAACAGCTTGAGCAGAGCTTATATACTTTTCTTGGAGAGGGCAAGGAGGGAAGTTTATTGATGGGTCAGGGCGAGTGCGCGGTTTGTGTTCAACCAGGTGAGGGAGTAAATTCTGCAGTGTGGAAGTTGGGGACAACACATTCTGGGAACAAGATTAGCAAACAGTTCTCAAGATTTCAACAATGTTTTGTTAAACATACAGAAAAACAGGAAGTAACAAGTACCTAATTTTATTAACCATTCACTACCGAATATACATTTTTAACTGGATGTTCTCATCTACATTCAATCTTCCAAGGTACAAGGTCCTATGCCATTGTATATCAATTTATCTGAGACATCTGTGCAGAATGTAATTCAATGATAAATATCCCAATCAAGGGCCCAATGCTCTTATGGGATTCAAATCTTACTTAGATTTCTGTTTTCTTACATATATTTCACCTATATATTCTTATACATATCACAGGTTCCCAATACCATTATTCATCCAGCAGAATGATTCCTAACCCAAATCGAACATGTTATTAACCCTAACCATACACTGTTCCCTCAATCTAACTTTACAGAAGAGCACAGAGTTGGTCTTACAATACAGGAAAGAAGGGGATCTTCCACCTCCTGAGAACCTCAAAGGTCCATGCAGAAATGATCCATGGAGGAGATGTAGGCAGCTATGAAGGACCTGAGAGAGAAAATTCAACTTCCATGGCAAACAACCTGGTCAGGATGAAGGGATCTCTTCTTAATGTAGAGAAGATGGACCAAAACAGGCCTGTGTGGAGAGCTGTTCCCAGGAGCCTAAGGTGGATATACCATTCTAACTTGTGATAGTGTCACAGGAAGTAGGGGCAGCCTCCATCTCATGGGACTCTTAGAAGCAACTGTTAGGAAAAAGTCGTTGCCAAGGCAGTGACTTCATTCAGTTCCTGAAGGAAGTGACCTCACCTCACTTCCTTGGCGATGGAACTCTCTGATCTTGGGATCCAGGAATACAGGCACTCAGAGCCAGTCGCAGTCCTAATCCCAGTGGTCTCACTTGTTTGAATTTACCAAGGACAGAGTGAGTCTTTCTTGGTACCTACTGATGTGAGGATGGCCAAATGCCAGAAGAGCTCTGAAGAGTGGCCTTTCCTGAGAAAGCAGGTAGTGGTTCATGGCTGGCTCTTGCAAATTCACAGAGTTGGCCAAGGAGACCAGATCTGAGACAGGGTACATCATCTCGGGGGAAATTGTGTGGCCCACCAGTGAGAGGACCCTCCAGATAGTCACAGACCTACTTGAGGGAAGGAGGTGCCTTTGTGGGTGTGGGTGTGGGTTTGCGGTTTTGTCTCATGTTCTGAGAATAGGTAGGAAATGTCGTTTTTTTGGTTTGGAGTGAACTGTTTCTAGTTAGTCATCTGAGAAGGAGAGTGTTTCTATGTCTGTGTATCCCACTGGGTCCGTGGTTGTAGACATTAGAAAAGAGAATGCATCAATGGATGTGTGCCTTCTAGTGGACATCTTCCCAGCATTCATCCTGCACTATTTATGAATGGACTGCAGCTTGCCTTATCAATCGGCTACACCTGCTATCTTTCTAAGTTCCTGTTTTCTTCCTAAATTCTGGCCAATCTCCAGAACAGGCTCATGGTTTTGTGTCCAAAATATGTACCACCTCCAAGCTCTGTGACATGGTCATTTACTGGATAGCTGAACCAAATTGTGAGAAACTCAGAAAACTCAGGTATCAGTGTGACCAGTACAGCCTCAGTGGAGAAACCCTGCTTTGGACCATTTGCTTACGTATTGTTCTGTTGCCGTGAATGTCAAGAAGGTCTTTGCCTCAGGTCACCTCTTTGTGAAGCCTAAAGGAAACAGTTTTCAGATGTAAATGAATGGGCATCACCTGTGGCTCTTTGCTTCATTGCTTTGAAAAGTGATGTGTCTGAATCAAAACTCTATTCCCTTTGTGAGGCTGTGACTTCGATTCTCAGCACCTGATGGATCTAAAGAAAGATCCCATGTGTGCATACAAAACCAAAATGGCCAAAAGAGCTGTCATTGTAGATGAAGTCTCTTGCCTTTTTCTGTAAGGTTCCTGACGTCCATCAAATGAGAATAGGGATCCTTTGGGTCAAATGAGTTCTTCAAAGCCCTGCAGAGGCTAGTCCATAGGTGCTTGCATTTTTAAAGACTCCAATTCACATAAATAATCTTTATCAGAGTGTCAGTAGGCCTAAATTTGAGAAGGGGAGCCGTATTAATGGCAGGACTCTTGGATGACTCCTGGTTCACAGGAAGGGTCTTGAGGTAAACCTGACTTTAGGCAAATGAGGGGCAAGGTAGCTTATATTAGACACTGTCTTGGGCTGCGCCCCTCATGGAAACCTCCAACCAGAGGTTATGATGAGTGTCTATATAGACGAAGATGAGTGTCATGGGGGAGTATTTTGGTTTTAATTGTGGTCATTTGTGTGGCAGTTGGAAGAGATGACTGTGTCCAACCGGGCTTGAACTCTGGTGTGATTCCAATTAGAGACTGAGTCGTCAAACTGACCTCATAGAAGTATTGCCATGAATTGTGTTGGGATTTTAGGAGGCCACACATGAGAGTCGCACTTGGAAACTGAGATCTAGGCCCAGGGTGGCTTTCCACAGAACAATGGGAATCTCAGGCAGGATCTCACATTATTTTATTCTGAAAGACTTGGCAGCCATAGTTGAGAGTCAAAACACACATGGACTTCAGATTGTAGAAATCAATGGGCCTGGATTCATGTGACCTTTTGTCCACTCTTTGGGAAGCCTTGCCTGTGAGTGTTTTCCAGAACTTTCTTTGAAATGAGGTTCCTCACCATTTAATGTTTCCTGAATGAATTAAAACCCACAGTGCCTCCAACTTCATCCTTGAAAAATGGCTAGATAAATACCATGAAATTTTTGAAAATTCCATGACAAGGTGTCACTGGAGTACCTTTGGTTGTCATGTTGCAGATAATGAGTATACCAGACAGTGCCTTGATTGACTGGGTTTCATGCAAATGGTGTAGAACAGAGATGTTAGTAAGTTGGAGTCTGCTGAGTAGTGGGCCTAGAGCACTGGTGGGCAGGTGTGTGATAAAACATCTTTGTCTTATCACAGTATGGTCTATTCATACATTATCTCCATATTCATAGACACAGGTACACCTATTTGTACTCCCAATACTAATTTATACGTCTTCAAAATATTGTTCCCAGAAATGGTGGATAAAAAACTCATGTCTCCTGATCCACAAATACATTTTATTACAGTAATATTGTGGACACCAAAAGCAAATATCTCACTTATGATTGTACCAAACACTAAATGGAATGTGAGCATGGATTACTAAATACATCAATGTCAGTGTTGCCTAATGCTCTCAAATGTCAATCCTATTGGAGAGTACATATTTGTTTCTTCCTAAGATTATGTGTTCAACCTCAAGCCTGTTGAATATGTCTAATGCTATCAGTCACTTTATACTTTGCCTGATTTTGTAATATCTCTATTGATATCTGCTTTCCTACTTATTTTCCCCAGTTCATCATCGTGACTGACTCTTCACATCTGCTGACATTTACATTCACGCTATACATGAAACACTATTGCTAAAAATCTTTTGGTCCAAATCCTATACTCACTCCTCTTTCTAAACGCTACCAACTATCTTCCTAATCCTACCGACTATCCCTTTTGCCTGGATGTTCTCTTCAACATGCTATCCTCCAAGGTACAAAGTCCTATGCCATTGTGTATCGATTTATCTGAGACATCTGTACAGAACATAATTCAAAGCTAAGTATGCCAATAAAAAGGCCAATGCCCTTCTGGGCTTCAAATCTTACCTAGATTTCTGTTTTCATACTTTTATTTCACCTCTATATTATTGGAAATATCACAGGTTCCCAATGATATTATTCATCTCGCAGAATGATTTCTAACCCAAATCGAACCTGTTATTAACCCTAACTATACACTGTTTCCTCAATTTAACTTAACAGAAGAGCAGGGACAGTGTTGGTCTTACAACACAGAAATGTAGGGGATCTTCCACCAACTGATAACCTCAAAGGTACATAAAGAAATGATCCCTGGAGAAGACATGGGCAGCAATGAAGGACCTGAGAGAGCAAAAGTCATCTTCCATCACATACAACCCGGTCAGGATGTAAGAATTATTCTGAATCAGCCTCGCTCTTCTTAATGTATGGAAGAAGGACAAAACCAAACTGGGTGGAGAGCTGTTCCCAGGTGCCTATGGTTCATATACCATTCTAACTTGTGAAAATATAAGAGGAAGTAGGGGCAGCCTCCATCTCATGGGATCCTTGGAAGCAACTGTTAGGACAAAGTGGTTGCCAGGCAGGGACCTCATTCAGTTCTGGAAGGAAGTGACTTACCTCACTTCATTGGAGATGGAACTCTCTCAACTTGGGATCCAGGAATCCAGGCACCCAGAACCTGTCCTGGTCCCAGTCCCAGCAGGCAAACTTGTTTGGTTTTACCAAGGACAGAGTCAGTCTTTCTTGGTACCTACTGATGTGAGAATGGCCAAATGCCAGGAGAGCTTTGAAGAGGGGCCTTTTCTCAGAAAGCACGAATTGGCTCACCACTGGCTCCTGACAACTTCACAGCATTGGCCAAGGAGACAAGATCTGAGACAGGACAAGCCATTTTTGGGGAATATAGTATGGCCCACCAGCCAGAGGACACTCTGGATAATCACAGACCTACTTGGGGGAAGGAGGTGCCTTTGTAGGTGTGAGTGTGAGTTGGTGATTTTTTCTAGTGTTCTGAGAATTGGTAGGAAAGGTGGTTTATTTGGTTTAAAGTGGACTGTTTCTTGTAAGTCGTTTGACAAGGCGAGTGTTTCTATGTCTAGTATCCCACTGTGTCCATCGTTGTAAACATTAAAAAATAGAATGCATTAATGGATGCATCCTGTCTAGAAGAAAGCTTCCCAGCATTCACCCTGCCTCATTTATGAATGAACTGTGGCTTCTGAAAGACTTGGCAGCAATAGTTGAGAGTCAAAACACACATGGAACTCACCTTGTAGACTTCAATGTGCCTGGCTTCATGTGAACTTTTGGCCACTCTTTGGGAAGTCTTGCCTGTGAGGGTTCTTTAGAGCTTTCATTGAAATGAGCTTCCTCACCATTTAATGGTTCCTGAATAAATTGAAACCCACAGTGCCTCCAACTTCATCCTTGAAAAATGGCTAGAATAATAAAATGACATTTTTGAAATTCCCATGACCAGGTGGCACTGGAGAAACTTTGGATGTCCTGTTGCTGATCATGTGTGTACCAGACAGTGCCTTGATTGACTGGGATTCATGAAAATGGTGTAGAACAGAGATTCCAGTAAGTTGGAGCCTGCTGAGTAATGGGCATAGAGCAGTGGTGTGCAGGTGTGTGATAATACATCTGTGGTGGGGTCATGTGGATCTGCCATTGTCTTCCAAATGGCTTGTGACTGACATGGTGCAGCAAGCAGAACCTTGTATGTAAAGGCATCTTGTTATATGAGAGGTTTCAGGGCAATGTTCAGATTCATGTTGCTATGGTCAATGGGGAAACCTCTGTAGGTAAGAATCCTGGTTGGTGCATTCTCCTGCAGACCCTGACCCACCACATGTGACAGAACTCTCACCAGTACTGTGTCCCAGTTGAACTCCTTGTATTTCATGAAGCAAATACCAAATTCTCAGTGCAGCATCAAGAAACCCCATGACCAAATGGCTTCACAGTCCACACGGAGAGACACTTATACCCCAGTGGGAACAGTTTATCTACAAAGAGAGAATTCAGCACTGCTGCCTCATGTTCATTGGAAAATAAGAAACCATGTCCTCCAGATCACATAGATGCAGACCGAGCTTTGATGGTCTTACTAGAAAGGAAGTTAAAACTCCTAACATCAACATGTATTTCAAGTGCCAAACCTCAGAGGTTTTTTCTCCAGAAGTCTTTAGGCCGGCAGAGCTCCATGTTTGTGGAGTTTTTACCCTGTTCCTTACTTTTGGAAACTCCTCTACCACTTCCAAGGTTGTGAACACCTGAGCATTTTCAATTCCAGATATGTATTCACAGATTTTTTAACTCTTCTCCTCTAATTGTGTCTCAATTTGGGCCAAGGTAATGTCAAGGCATTGTTCTGAATGAGAGTGAGAAGATTTTTGTGTAGCACATATTTGCATACACATTGGAATCATTTTCCAATTTTCCATTCCAAATACTCAGTCCCTGACTGTCCGGGGCTAGAAGGAAGTTCTCCTTCAAAGAATAGCCTGACACTTACAAGAAACAGCGCCCTGGAAGACATCCTGCCTAAGAGACATCCTGTAGCCATCTATCTCCCTGAGACATCCTGCGGCCATCTGTCTTCCTGAAACATCCTGACTTTATGTCACCTTCTGAAGACATCCAGCAACTGCCGATAAGAGAGCTTTCCCATTCCCAGCATATAAATACCCCTGTGTGAACATTAAAAGTTTGCAGCTTGATCAGAACTCCTATCTTGCTGTCATCTCTCGTGTCTCTTGTCCCATCCTTCCTCCCCACCTAGGCTCACCGCCCACGTTGATGTGTCCTGCCGGCCGGGACATCTGGCACCCTCCTACTGGGGCTCGAGCCTTTGACTGAGGGGGAACGCCATCCTCTGGGAAGACTTGGCCAAGCGGAGCTTGCGATCATTTTTTTCAAGCCTCAAGGAGTCCCTGAAGAAATGGTGGTTGCGTGTTAAGAAAAAGAACTTAAAATTATTCTTTTCATACACAGGAGAATTCTGTCCATGGTTTCCCCTTGAAGGGACCATTGATGGTAAATAATGGCTTAGAGTAGGAGACTGTTTAAAAGATTATTATGAATCCTTTTGCACAGAAAAGGGACCTGTTCCCACATTTTCATACTGGAAGTTAATTAATTAAAGTCTTAATAGTTCACCCTTTGACAATGGTACATTAAAACATGTCAGGATTGGGGAAGAGGCTATGCAAATACCTCTCGTCCCCCCCTCGGCATGCCCTTCAGATAGTAGAGACAAAGACACTTCTCAGTCTCCCCAGGACCCTGGGAACCTTCCTGGTCCCCCTCAAAAAACCCACACTAATGAATAAGGCTTCCAGGGTTACCAACCGCCTTTATCCAGTTTTAAATCCCAGAGACACATTGACCCCTGGGGAGGAGGCTACCTTGGAGAAGGAAGCAGCTTGCTACCATTCAGAATACACAGCACCTCTCAGGACCCTGCCACAGCCAATAGGACTTACACATCCACCTCCCTCATATATCCCTCCTGCCTTTTGTGCTCCGGCCCTTCAGAGGCGAACTGCTCCCCCAGATATTTTTTCCCACTTCCCTTGCCTAACCTGGTTCCCTTTTGAGAGTCTCTCCAACATAGACAGGAACAGATCCAACTTTTAAAAGAATTAAGATCCCATGACACTGAGCTCTGCTCATTAGCCTTAGGCATGGAGTCAACAGAGCTGGCCCACAGTGGTCTAATACAAAGGCTAAGCTCCTCCCTCGGCCTGTTCTTTCCTTTCCAGTCACCCTCAGTCGGATAGATAAGCCCGCCCAGGGTGAGGACAAAGACTTAGATGAGGATCAATAGGAGGAAGCGGGGGAAACGTACCAAGGGGACAAATCGGGGGAATGGCAAGAGGAAGATCAGGACTCAGAGGATGAGGAGTTCACCCGTAGGGAGGAAGGAACCCAGAGTGTCTACAAAAAATTAAGCCTGCATTTTCTTGAAAAACTTAAAAAGGCTTATGCTCACTATGGCCCCACTGCACCCTACACGTTGGTTATATTAGAAAGCCACAGTGCACAATGGCTTATTCCCAATGATTGGAAAATTTTAGCCCGAGCTACCCTCAGTGCCAGAGTCTTCCTGTTGTGGAATGCAGATTTCAAAGAACACTGTCGGTCAACTGCTCAAAAAAAATTAAGTAAGGCCTCCTCTAAATACTGGACTTATGTTAAGCTAGTGGGCAATGCGCCTTTTGACACAAACCCTAAACAGACACGTTTCCCAGCTGGATTTTTGGCAAAGATTCAGATGGCTGGCTTACATGCCTGGAGATGACTCCCTCAAAAGGGCTCAGCTACCACTCCCTGGCAAAAATTTGACAAGGGCCCCACGAGCCTTATAGTGACTTTGTTGCCCGGCTTAACGTAGCCACGGAATACTTGCTCGGACCAAGCGAAAGCGAAAGCACCTTTGTAAAACATCTTGCATTTGAAAACGCCAATGCAGCATGTCAGGATGTTCTTTGACCACATAAGGATAAAGGGGAAATTTCTGACTTTATTAGACATTGTGCCGGGGTGGGTGCAGGCCATGCCATTGGTCTAGCCATAGATGCAGCCTTTACCAAGGCCTTTCTAAATCCTGGCTCACATACTTGCTTTACTTGTAAACCACCTGGCCATGTTTCACCCGAGTGTCCAACAGGCAAACAAAGCCTAGTGGTAGCATCTCCTCAAAGTGGAACTAAACCGTCCCCAGCCACCCTTTGCCCTACATGTGGTAAAGGTCATCACTGGGCCAGTGAATGTAGATCTAAGAAAAATGCCCTGGGACAGCCTACTTTTCCTGCTTCTCGGGAAACTCCCTGTGGGGCCAGTCCCTGGCCCCTACCTCCCCCAGGACAAACCCAGGGGCAATAAGGTTTGTTCCCTCCTAAATTCCCAACCTACCACAAAATCCTTCTCCACAACTGCATTCCTCCAACGAGCCACCCTAGGCAGCGCAGGATTGGACCTCTGTACCGCCACTGATACAATATTAGACTCAATGAAAGGGCCCCAGATAATACCCACTGGAATTATGGGTAACCTTCCATCTCATATATGTGCCCTTATTCTTGGAACAGCCTCTACTACCTTTCAAGGTCTTCAGGTCTTTCCTGGCATTAATGATAATTATTTCACTGGAGAAATAAAAATAATGGCCACAGCTATTAATGGAGTTGTGGCTATCCCTGCAGGAACAAGACTTGCACAATTAATACTCCTTCCCTTATATTCAGAAGGCACTTCCACCACCCAAACCCTGCCGTGGGGGACTGCCTCCTTGGGCTCCTCTGATGTGTATTGGGTTCAGCACATTTCTCACAATAGACCCACCCTTACCTTACTTATTGAAGAAAAGGAATTCCAAGGAATTCTGGATTCTGGAGCTGATGCCACAATTATTTTTCAAAAATACTGGCCATCAGTTTGGCCCCTCACCCCATCCTTGACTGACCTTAAAGGGATAGGACAGTCATAAAATTCTCTGGTTAGCTCTAGGGCTCTTAGGTGGACTGATAAAGAGGGTAATAAGGGAACTGTCACTCCTTTCGTTGTTCCTGAGCTCCCTGTTAACCTATGGGGCAGAGATATTTTGAGTCAAATGGAAGTTATTCTTGCCAGTTCCAATTCCATGGTGACTCATCAAATGCTTCGTATAAATTTTGTCCCTGGTACAAGCTTTGTGAAACTGAGACAAGGACTGGTTGAGCCTATACAACGCATACAGAAAACAAATACATATGGGCTTGGGTATTCGGATATTTAGTGTTGGTCCCTGACCCTCCTGTACCCCATGCAGATAAAATTATTTGGGAGTCTCAGACTCCTGTTTGGGTGGATCAGTGGCCTCTTATGAAAGAAAAATTGGAGGCTTCCTCCATGTTAGTGCAGGAACAGCTGACAGCCAGCCATGTAGAGCCCTCAACCTCACCATGGAATACTCCTATTTTTGTTATCATGAAAAAATCAGGCAAGTGACGCCATTTACAAGATTGGCGTGCCATTAATAATGTTACGTGCCTGATGGGAGCACTATAGCCAGGCATTCCCACACCAGTGGCTATTCCCAAAAACTATTGTAAAATGGTTGTTGACTTAAAAGATTGCTTTTTAACCATTCCTTTACATCCTGAGGATAGACCATATTTTGCCTTTAGTCTCCCTCACATTAATTTTCAGGGCCCTATGCAGAGATTTCAGTGGAAGTTTCTTCCCCAAGGTATGGTCAACAGCCCTACTCTTTGCCAAAAATACATTGCTCTAGCAGTAGACCCTGTGAGAGAGTGATGGCCACAAATTTATATTTTACATTATATGGATGATTTGTTAATTGATGCACCTAATACCCATGACTTTAATAATTTTTACTTGGAATTTTACGAAACCCTCACTACCTTGGGGCTACAGATAGCTCCTGATAAGTTTCAAACACAGGACCCTTATACCTATTTGGGCCTTAAACTTCAAGATAATCAGATCCAAATTCCTAAAATAAAACTACTTGTGGACCATCTTCACACCCTTAATGATTTTCAAAAAAAAAAAAAAACTGGGGAATATTCAATGGCTAAGACCATATTTAAAATTACCCACTTGTGTACTGTTGCCCTTTAAAGATATTTTGAGAGGTGTTTCCCACCCTTCTTCCCCTCGAAAGCTTACTCCTGAGGCATGATAGGCATTAAATCAAGTAACAGAAGCCATTGCCCAACAGTTTGTTACACAAACTTCTTATAACTTTCCTCTGGTTCTGGTTATTTTACACACTCCTCATACACCCACAGGAGTATTTTGGCAGCGAGATCCACAGTTTAAAAATAAAGGCTGCCCCTTGCTTTTGGTCCATTTACCCACCACATCCTCCAAGTTTATTACTGTTAATCCTGCTTAGGTAGCTTCTATCACTATAAAATGTCCCTTGCTTTCTCGACAACATTTTGGCAAAGACCTTGATAATATTTTAATTCCATATACTAAGAACCAAATCCAATTTTTACAACAGACAGGAGATGAATGGGGTATTGCCCTATCTGGTTTTTTGGGAACAATTGATAACCACCTCCCCAATGACCCCTTTCACATTTTGCCCAATTACATCCATTTATTTTTCCCAAAATTACTCAAAAGGCTCCCATTCCTCAAGCCCTTACTGTCTTACAGACAATTCCAGTACTGGCCATGCAGTCCTTGTTGTAAATAACCAGCCTACCACCTTTGATACTGTCTATCAGTAAGCACAGCTTGTGGAATTGTTTGCCATAACACAAGTTTTTATAACATTTTTTGATAATCCTGTTAATATTTATACAGACAGTGCCTACATTGCTCATTCTGTGCCCCTGCTGGAGATTTCACCCGCCATTAAGGCTTCTTCCAATGCGGCCTTTCTGTTTCACCAGCTTTAGCAGCTAATTCAGACCAGACAACACCCATTTTTATTAGGACACATCAGGGCACACTCTGATCTTCCCAGGCCTCTAACACAAGGTAATGCCCAAGCTGATGCAGCAACTCGTTCCATCTTTCCAATTTTTGTTGGCTCCATTCAAAAGGCCACGGAGTTACACAATCTTCACCATCTAAATTTCCAGAGCTTCGATTACTTTGTGAAATTACCAGGCAACAGGCACGAGAGATAGTAAAAGCATGCCCTGGTTGTGCTGTCTCCCTCCCCATTCAACACTTGGGAGTTAACCTCTGAGGATTACTGCCCAATCAGGTTTGGCAAATGGATGTTACTCATTTTCCTGAATTTGGAAAAACCAAATATATACACGTTTCTATAGATACCTTCAGTGGCTTTATTTTTGCATCACCACATTCTGGAGAGGCTACCAAAGATGTCCTTTCTCATCTTGTTTCAGCATTTTCCATAATGGGTAAACCAATACATATTAAAACAGATAATTCTCCTGCTTATATCAGTGACAAGTTTAAACAGTTTTGTGCTACCTTGCAAATTTGTCATACTACTGGAATTCCATACAACCCTCAGGGTCAAAGCATTGTGAAAGGTCCTCACCTTACCTTAAATACTTGGGTAACCCGCCTTAAGGCTTCCGCCCTTGTATTTACCAATCCCAGGGATCACCTTAACCATGCATTTTGTGCCCTTAATTTTCTTACCCTTACAAATAAATGGAAAGGCCCAGATCCTGTCCTCATCTGGGGATGAGGCTCAGCTTGTGTTTTGGACCAAGAGCAAGCATCCCCAAGATGGTTACCAAAACGCATGGTTAAACAGGTAAATGACTTACCTCAACCCAGGGACAGAGGCCCTCCCCCTGAGGACAAATTTTCCTTTTTTTTTGATGCAGCCAATAATCTGTGTGAGAATCCTGCTTAAGGTGTTTCTGCAAAACAGGTTTGTAATCGGAGGCCATGGCCCTCCACCTTCCAACATCATGGAGTACCTTTTTGCCCCCCCCTGAGAATGCAAGGGAGGATCTTAGACTCAGGCTCCCACTAGTTGGACCCAGACTGCTTACTGCATGACTAAGGTCGCTTACCTCCGTGCCGAGTTTGACCATAAACTCGGAGGAGTTCATCAGCCTAAATGGGAATGTGTTAGCAAGCCAAAGATTATTCCCCCTAGTTCAAGTAAAGCACTCCAAAATTGTTCTGCAACTTGTACGCATATCCAGGCGATGCATGTCTCTTGTTATGCGTCGGCCTCAATTTGTGTTAACAAGCAGGGTGAATAATTTTTTGAAGCCTCCCTAACTAAAACTCGTGCAGCAGGGGGGACCACTATTCATTATACTCCCGTTCTCTTTGACCGGGAAGAAGAACACAAATACAACAAGCTACAGTCAGCGGGTGCCAAGGCACTGTTGGTAAACCTTCCTGCTGGCCCATTAAGGCCCCATCAGGGGTCTCTGATAGTGGAGGACCCACTGATGCTGTCAAGCATCCTCAGATAATCAAACTTTTGCAACCCCAAATCTCTGAGCTCAAATATTATCCCTTAATGTAGCCTAAATCCCAGCTCCCAGGTTTAGATACCAATACATTAGATATTTTGGAAACTACCTTCTATTTGCTTAATAAATCCAACCCCACCCTTGCTGGTGAATTCTAGCTCTGCATGACAACAGGGGCAGTCATGCTTATGGCAGTTTCTATTAATTCTATCATGGACAATGATAATACATGCCAACCCGGATTTTCTTTTAAAGTACAGCCTATAGGCACTTTTACATTATGTCTTTTAGGCGTGATGCAGAATAATACCTATGATATTGATGTTGGAGTTACTTCCTTTGGAAATTGCTCAACATTATAAAATTATTCCTCACCCACCCCATCTCTTTGTTCCCCAATGGCACAGTTTTTATGTGTGGAGGAATCTTTGCCTTCCCCAGGCTTCCAGCGAATTGGCCCAGTGGCTGTGTTCTTGCCTTATAACTCACTGATATAACTATTGTCCCAGGAGACGAACCTCTAACCATTCGTAGCCTAGAAACCTTAATCAAAAGACAAAGGTGGGCAATACAGAGCTTACCACTCTTTGCTAGCTTTGGAATAACAGCTGTTGTGGACACAGGTACAGCTGGCTTAGGCACGGCTATACACTCTTACCATCGCCTGTCTCAACAACTTATAAATGATGTACAAACTTTATCAGGAACCATTAAAGATTTCCAGGACCAAATAGTCTCCCTGGCAAAAGTGTTCCTTCAAAAGAGTCGAGGCTTAGATTTGCTGACAGCTAACCAGAGAGTTATTTGCTTGACCTTAGGGAAACGATGCTGCTTTAATGCCAATAAGTCAGGCATAGTATGCACTAAAATTAAGCATCTTCAAGAAGATATAGAAAAGAGTTGAATGGAACTTTTTGAAAATCCCCTCTGGACTGGGCTTAATGGATTTCTACCCTACCTTCTTCCCCTATTAGGCCCTTTGTTGGGTTTACTTTTAATGGTGTCCATAGGACCTTGCATTATAAACAAGCTGGTAAAATTTATTAAAGAACAGATTAATATGTTGGCCTCTAAGCCCATAGAGGTCCACTATCATCATCTGGAGATGGAAGACCACACTGCCAACATTTAAAAGGATGTTCTACCCTTCTCATAGGCTTATTTCTTAAGTTTAAATCAACACAGATCTCTCTTTCTTATATAAAAGTATGAGTAAAAGCTCTCACCAACCATCTTCTGCCCTTGCCATAAGGATTCGCTCCTCCATGGGCCCCTCTGTTTGGGGAAGGACGCATCCATGGAGTGATGACGTTAGGCCATAATAACGGAGGGTGCAGGAAGGACTGCAGGAGGATGGATGCACGGACCACAAAACCCAAGACCTCTGAGTGACACGCTCTGGTGCATGGCGGTTGGCATGTTTTGCCTCAAAGTCGTCTTCTCCAAAAACATGCCAAAGCCACCACGAAGTCTCCTAGTGAAGACGCTTGCTCGGATCAGGAGATATTCTAAGGCCTCCTAGAGGAACAGAGCCTCTATCACCCCCTAAAAACATGGGCAGTAATGTATGGTCAAATATTTTATACAAGAAAGTGGGAGAGGTCAGGGGCTACAAGGAAGTTCTCCTTCAAAGAATACACTGACACTTACATGAAAGAGGCCCCTGGGAGATACCCGGCCTGGGAGACATCTTGCAGCCATCTATCTCCCTGAGACATCCTGCGGCCATCTGTCTTCCTGAAACAACCTGAGGTTATCTCACCTTGTGAAGACATCCAGCAATTTCCAGTAAGAGAGCTTTCCCATCCCCAGCATATAAATACCTCTGTGTGAACAATAAAAGTTTGCAGCTTAATCAGAACTCCCGTCTTGCTGTCATCTCACGTGTCTCTTGTCCCTTCATTCCTCCCCAAATAGGTTCACCGCACACGATTATGTGTACTGCCGGCCGGGACACCTGACAATAACCCATACCCTACTATTCTCTGACTACTACTCCTAATATGATGGAGAAAAATAACCCAAACAGAATAGAAATACAAGTAGTTCAGAGGAGGCATGGTGTATAGTTGGACTTGCCTTTTGCATTATAAAGGGTAGGTGTTATAAATCTAGTCAATTTTTAAATAAAATAGTTCTGCATGTGTTTTTAAATTTAACAAATATGTGAATTCCTGTCTCCCTTTTTCTGTACCTATTTGCACGTGTGTTTTTATATACACGTATAGAATCCTACCTGGTATCACACGTACATTGTTTTGAGGTGGTTGACTTGGCAGATACAAATTGTGAGAAGAGATCACTCCTCTTAAACGCTTTTGGAACTGAAAATTCAACCTATGGGTGAGCTTCCTACTTGAACAACATTATACATAAATCGATGTTCAGTAAAATAGATATTTTTGCATCAGTGGATGATATATTTTTCATGATGAATTTCGATTGGCATATATATTGCTACTATTTAATGTCTCTCTGTGTTGTGTGTGTGTGTGTGTGTGTGTGTATATAAATATATATATATATATATATATATATATATATATATATATATATATTTTTTTTTTTACACCCTTCAGATGTTTCAAAATATGAAATATATATGTCTTATATGCACTCCCTAAATTCATTCATGTTAATGTATGTGGATTAATATTCAACTTATCACAAGATTATTCTCAAAAATATTCATCCACCTGAAATACATATTTGTTTTCTAGTACTGAAAACTAACTTCATTGAATGGTGCTTACAAATCCAAATATTTCTACAGTAATTGACGCAGTTTAACATCAATGCAAGTATATTCCTATGGGAAATGATGTGGTTTTTGACGTTCATTTTTATTCAACACTGGTACATAATTATTTCTTCAGATTATGCACATAATAGGAGATATATTTCATCCACAAGTTCACGAATTTATAGGCATTTGTTTCACTCTCAATCACTTCCTACTTTAGAACACATGTATTCCTCCATTTTTGTTTACTGGTCTTTTCATGAGACTTCTTTGCAAACACATTATTTTCTATCTCCATAATCAATTTGAAGAAAAACTCACACACTCTTCATAATAAACCATAATCCTATTATTACCATTAGATGTATAACTGTTTGGAATGAATGTATGTATATCAATATAAAGTTTCCTGTATATTTTCAGATATCAATTCAATCCATTATTTAATTTTGGAACCATTTATATTATTTATTAACAGTATGGTCTATTCATGCATTATCTCTAAATTCATAGAAACAGTGTACACCTATTTGTACCCCCAATACAAATTTATACATCTTCAAAATATTTCTCCCAGAAATGGTGGAAGAAATACTAATGTCTCCTGATCTACATATACATTTTATCACAGTAATATTCTCTACACAAAATGCAAAGGTCACACTAATGATTGTACCAAATCCTAAATGGAAAGTGAGCATGGATTACTGAAAATATCCATGTCCATGTTTCCTAATAGTCTCAAATGTCAATCCTATTAGTGACTACATATTTGTTTATTCCTAAGATTATATATTCAACCTCAAGCCAGTTGAAATGTCTAATCCAATCACTCACTTTATACTTTGCCAGATTTTCTAATATCTCTATTGATATCTGCTTTCCTACATATTTTCCCCAGTTCATCATTGTGACTGACTCTTCACATGTGCTGATATTTACATTGACTCTCTAACCGAAACCCTATTGCTAAAGAACATTTGGTCCAACTCCTAGACTCACTCTTCTTCCATAACCTACTGTCTATCTTCCTAATCATATGGAGTATCCCTTTTTGACTGGATGTTCTCTTCTGCATTCAATCATCCAAGGTACAGGGTCCTATGCCATTGTATATCAATTTATCTGAGACCATGGTGCAGAACATAATTCAAGCTAAGTATCCCAATCAAGGGCCCAATGCCCTTCTGGGCTTCAAATCTTTCCTAGATTTCTGTTTCCATACTTATATTTCAAGTCTATATTCTTATAAATATCGCAGGTTCCCAATGCCATTTTTCATCCAGCATAATGATTCCTAACCCAAATCGAACATCCTATTAACCCTAACCATACACTCTTCCCTCAATCTCACTTTACAGAAGAGCAGGGACACAGTTGATCTTACAATAATGGAAGTTAGGGGATCTTCCACCTGCTGAGAACCTCTAAAGTCCATGCAGAAATAATCCCGAGAGAAGATGTAGGCAGTTACAAATGACCTGAGAGAGCAAAAGTCATCTTACATGGCAAACAACCAGGTCAGGATGAAGGGTGTGTCTGAATCAGCCTCTCTCTTCTTAATATAGAGAAGATGGACCAAACCAGGCTGCTGTGGAGAGTTGTTCCCAGGTGCCTATAGTTTGTATTCTATTCTAACCTGTGAAAGTGTCACAAGAAGTAGGTTCCATCTCATGGGACCCTAGGAAACACCATTTAGGACAAAGTGGTGGACAAGGCAGTGACCTCATTCAGTTCCTGAAGAAAGTGACCTCACCTCACTTCCTTGGTGATGGAACTCTCTGAATTTGAAATCCAGGAAGCCAAGAACCCAGAGCCAGTCCCAGTCACAGTCCTAGTGGGCTCACTTGTTTTGATTTACCAAGGACAGAGTCAGTCTTTCTTGGTACCTACTGATGTGAGGGTGGGTAAATGCCAAGAAAGCTCTGAAGAGGGGCCTTTCCTGAGAAAGCATATAGTGGCTCACCACTGCCTCCTTCCAAATTCACAGCATTGGTCATGGAGATGTAATCTGAGACAGGAAAGGCCATTTTTGTGGAACATTGTATGGCCTTCCAGTCAGAGGACACTCTGGATAGTCACAGACATACTTGGGGAAGGAGGTGCCTTGGTGTGTGTGGACGACAGTTTGTGGTTTTTTCTCATGTTCTGAGAAAAGGTAATAAATGTGGTTTGCTTGGTTTGGAGTGGACTGATTCTAGTGAGTCGTTTGACAAGGCGAGTGTTTCTATGTCTGTATATCTCACTGTCTCTGTGGTTGTAGACATTTGAAAACAGTATGCCTCAATGTGTGTGTCCTGTTTAGTCGAAAGCTTCCCAGCATTCATCCTGCCCAATTGATGAATGGACTGTGGCTTGCCTTATCCATGGGCAACACCTACCTTCATCCTAAGTTCCTGCTTTCTTCCTAAATTCTGGCCACTCTCCAGAATAGGCCCATGGTTTTGTGTCCAAGATATGCACCGCCTCCAAGCTCTGTGTCATGGCCATATAATGGATAGCTGAAGGGAATGGTGAGCATCTCAGAAAACTCAGATATCAGTGTGACCAGGAAAGTCTCAGTGGAGAAACCCTGCTTTGGGCATTTTGTTTACCTATTCTTCTGTAGCCCTGAATGTCAGGAAGGTCTTTGCCTCAGGCCACCCCTTTGTGAAGCCTGAAGAAAACAGTTTTTAAGTGGAAATGTATGGGCCTCACCTGTTGCTCTTTGCTTAATTGCTTTGGAAAGGGATGTGTCAGAATCAGCCACTTGGCCCTGTTTGAGGCTGTGGCTTAGATTGTCAAAACCTGATGGATCTAAAGAAAGATCCCATGTGTGCATCCAAAACCAAAAATTGCAAAAAGATCAGTCAGTGTGTATGAAGACTCTCGCCTTCCTCTGTAAGTTTTCTGACCTCCATCAAGTTAGAATAGGGATCCTTTGGGTCAAATGAGTTCTTCAAAGATCTGCAGAGGCAAGCACATAGGTGTTTGGGTTTTCTTATGACTCCAATTCACACAAAGAATCTATACCCTTTACTAATCCATGATCACTTTCCATTTAGGCTTTGGTACAATCATAAGTGTGAACTTTGCATTTTGTGTCCAGAATATTACTGTGATAAAATGTATATGTAGATCATGTGACATGAGTAATTCTTCCCCCATTTCTGGGAGCAATATTTTGAAGACAAATTAATTAGTATTAGGGCTACAAAGAGGTGTGCCCTATGTCTTTGAATATAGAAGTAATGCATGAATGGACCATCTTGTGAATAAATAATATAACTGGTTCTGCTTTAAATAATGGATTGAATGGATGTCTGAAAATATATAAAATATCTTATATTGACATATAGTCATTCATTCCAACCAGTTATTCATCTAATGGTAATATTATTGTTATGGTTTATCATGAAGGGTGTGTGAGTTTTGTATACGGGGTAAAAATATTAGTTCATAACCCACTTGAATCAAAGTGGGAAATATGTCATATCAAGAACTATGTAATGTTTTGAACAACCAACAATAAAAATTAAAAACAAAGAAAGATCCCATGAGTGCATCCAAAACCAAAATGGCCAAAGTGCATTCATTGTTGATGAATTCTTTTGCCTTCCCCTGCAGCCAGCAGACCCTTTTATGTAAAGGCATCTTGTTATATGTAGAAGTTTCAGAGCAATGTTCAGAATCAGGTTTCTATGTTCAAAGTGGCAAGCTATGTGGGATAGAAGCATGGTTGGTGCATTCTCCTGCAGACCCTGACCCACCACACGTGAGAGTACTTCCTCCAGCACTGTGTCCCTGTTGAACTCCTTGTATTTCATGAAGCCAATACCAAACTCCCAGTGCAGCAGTAAGAAAAACCACGAAAAGTGGAGGATGACCAAATGGCTTCACAGACAACACGGGTAGATACTTAGACCCCAGTGGCCACAGTTTACTAAAAACAGAAAATTCAGAACTGCTGCCTCATGTTCATTAGAAAATAAGGAAGCATGTCCTTCAGGTCACATAGATGCAGACCCAGCTTTGATGGTCTCACTACCAAGGAACCTGAATTTCCTGACAACAACATATATTTCAAGGGCCCAACCTCAGAGGCAGTTTATCAAAAAGTCACTAGGCCAGGAGAGCTCCATGTTTGGGTAGTGTTTACCCTGTCCCTTACTTTTAGAAACTGTTCTACCACCTCCAAGTTTGTGAAATCCTGAGCATTTTCCTTTCCACATATGTATTCAAAGAGTCTAACTCTTCGCCTCTACTTGTGTCTTACTTGGGGCCAAGGTATAGTCAAGGCATTGTTCTGGATGAGAGTGGGAATATTTTTGTGTAGCACATATTTGCATACACATTAGATTCATTTTGCTATTTTCCATTTGGAATACTGAATCCCTGACACTAACCCATACCCTACTAGACTCTGACTACTAATCCTAATATGATGGACAAAAAGAAACCTAACAGAATAGGAATACAGGCCATTCATAGGAAGCATGGTGTATACTTTGACTTTCCTTCTGTTTTATCAAGGGTATGTGTTATAAATCTAGTCAATTTTTCATTGTATACTTCTCCATGAGTTTTCAAAGTTAACACATACGTAAATTCCTGTCTCCCTTTCTCTGTAGCCTATTCAGCACATGTATTACTTTATGCATATTTAGAATCCTACCTGGTATCACACGTATATTCTTGTGAGCTCGCAGATTTTGGAAGATACAAATTGTGAAAAGAGATCACTCCCCCTAAATACTGATGGTACTGGAATTCAACCTATGGGTGAATATCCTAGATGAACAACATTATACATAAATCCATGTTCAGTAAAATAAATATTTTTGGATATGTGGATGATATATATTTCATGATGAATTTCGATTGTCATGTATTGCTACATTTTAATGTCTTTGTATGTGTGATTCTATATATATATATATATATATATATATATATATATATATATATATATATATTCTCCAGATTTTTCAAAATATGAAATATATGAGTCTTATTATACACTTCCTAAATTCACTCATGTTTCTATATGTGGATTTATAATCAACATTTCACAAGATTATTCTCAGAAATATTCATCCACCTGAAATACATATTTATTTCCTAGTACTGAAAACTAACTTCGGTGAATGGTGCTTACAAATCCTAATATTTCTACAGTAACTGACCCAGTTTAACATCAATGCAAGTACAATCCTATGGGACATGATGTATATTTGAAGGTCATTTTTATTCAACACTTGTACATTACTATTTCTTCAGTTTATGGACATCGTAGGATATATCCTTTCATCCACAAGTTTAAAAATTTATAGGCATTTGGTTCACTTTCAATCACTTTGTGCTTCAGAACACATGTATTCCTCCATGTTTCTTGAGTGGTCTTTTCATGAGACTTCATTCCAAACACATGATTTTCGATTTCCATAATCACGTTTGAAGCCAAACTTACCCTCTCTTCATGATAAACCGTAACGCTAATGTCAAATTTTGATGTATAACTGATTGGAATGAATGTATGTATATCAATATAAGATTTCCTATATATTTTCAGATATCAATTCAATCCATTATTTAAAGTTGGAACCAGTACTGTTATTTATTAAAGTACTTTCTATAAAGGCATCATCTCTATATTCATAGATACAGGGTACACCACTTGTATTCGCAATACTAATTTATAAGTCTTCAAAATATTGCTTCAAAAACGATGGAATAAACACTCTATTCACCTGATATACATATACATTTCATCTCAGTAATATTCTTGACACAAAATGCAAGGGTCACACTTATGATTGAACCAAAGCCTAAATTGAATGTGACCATGTATTACTAAAAACATCCATGTCCTTGTTTCATAATGCTCTCAAATATCATTCCTATTGGTGACTACATATTTGTTTCTTCCTATGATTATGTATTCAACCTCAACCCTGTTAAAAATTTTTTTTCCTATCACACACTTTGTACTTTGCCTGATTTCCTAATGTCTCTATTGATATCTGCTTTCCTACACTTTTTCTCCAGTTCATCATTGTGAATGATTCTTCTCTTGTGCTGACATTTACATTCAATCTCTTACCAAAACCCTTTTTCTAAAGAACATTTTTTCCAACTCCTAGACTCACTCAAATGCGTTGTTCCAAGCCCTGCAAATGGTAGCCCATAGGTGCTTGGGTTTTCTCATGACTCCAATTCACATAAAGAATCTAAACCCCACAGTCAGTAGGCCTCAAATTGGAGAAGTAGAGAAGTATTAATGGCAGGCCTATTTGATCACACCTGGTTCACAGGAAGGGTGTCCAGGCCACCTTGACATTGGGCAATGAGGGGCAAAGGAGCTTGTTTTGGACACTGTTTGCTCTGAGCCCCTCATGGAAAACTCCAGCTAGAGGTTATAATGAGTGTCTATATGGAAGAAGATGAGGGCCATGTGGGAGTGTTTTGGTTTTAATTGTGGTCATTTGTTTGGTGGTTGGAAAAGATGACTGGGTCCACCTGGGTTGAACTCTGGTGTGATCCCCCGAAGATACTGAGTTTTGGAAATGACCTCAGAGAAGTATTGCCATGAATTGTGTTGCGATATTAGGAGGCCACGCATGAGCATCGCCCATGCATGACAGTAGGCCTCAAATTGAGAAGCAAACTTGTTGTCCAAATCCTTTACTTATTCTTTCTAATCCTACCGACTATTTTCCTAATCCTACCTAGTATACCTTTTTGACTGGATGTTCTCTTTGAAATTCAACCATCCAAGGTGTAAGGTCCTGTGCCATTGTATATCGATTTATCTGAGACACCTCTGCAGAACATAATTCAAATCAAAGTATCACAATCAAGGGCCTGATGTTCTTCTGGGTTTCATATCTTACCTAGGCTTCTGTTTTCATACTTATATTTGACCTATTTACCCATCTTAAGTAAAATGAATATTTTTGGATCTGTGGATGACATATATTTCATGATGAATTTTCTACTCACCTGATATACATATACATTTCATCTAAGTAATATTCCTGACACAAAATACAAGGGTCACACTTATGATTGTACCAAAGCCTAACTTGAATGTGACCTTGTATTACTAACAACATCCATGTCCTGGTTCCCTAATGCTCTCAAATATCATTCATTTTGGTGAGTACATATTTATTTCTTCCTAAGATTATGTATTCAACCTCAACCCTGTTAAAAATGTCTTTTCCTATCACACACTTTGTACTTTGCCTGATTTCCAATTGTCTCTATTGATATCTGCTTTTCTACACCTTTTCTCCAGTTAATCATTGTGAATGACTCTTCACGTGTGCTGACATTGACATTCACTCTCTAACTGAATCAACATTGCTAAAGAACTTTGGGTCCAAATGCTTTACTCACTCTTCTTTTGAAACCTACCAACTATCTTCCTGATCCTACCGACTATCCCTGTTTGAGTAGATGTTCTCTTCTACATTCAATGATCCAAGGTACAAGGTCCTATGCCATTGATTATCTATTTATTTGAAACATCTGTGCAGAACGTTATTCGAAGCTAAGTATACCAATCAAGTGCCCAATGACCTTCTGGGATTCCAATCGTTAATAGATTTCTGTTTTCATACTTAAATTTCACCTCTATAGTCTTATAAATATCACAGATTCCCAATACCATTATTCATCCATCAGATGATTCCTAACCCAAATCGAACATGTTATTAACCGTACCATATACTGTTCCCTCAATCTAAGTTTTCATAAGAGCAGGGAAAGAGTTGGTCTTACAACATAGGAATGTAGGGGATCTTCCACCTGATGAGAACTTCAAACATCCAGCAGAAATGATCCCTGTAGAATATGTAGGCAGCTATGAAGCACCTGAGAGAGTAAGAGTCATTTTCGATGGCAAAAAACCTGGTCACGATGAAAGGTTGTGTCTAAATCAGCCTCTCTCTTCTTAATGTAGAGAAGATGGACCAAAGCATGCCTGTGTGGAGAGCTGTTCCCAAGTGCCTATGGTTGATATACCATTCTAACTTCTGAAAGTGTCACAGGAAGTAAGGGCAGCCTCCATCTCATGGAAACCTTGGAAGCAACTGTCAGGAAAATGTGGTTGCCAAGGCAGTGACCTCATTCAGTTCCTGAAGGAAGTGACCTCACGTCACTTCCTTGGTGATGGAACATGGGATCCAGAAAGAGAGGCACCCAGAGCCAGTCCCAGTCCCAGTCCCAGTGGTCACACTTGTTTGGATTTACCAAGTACAGAGTCAGTCTTTCTTGGTACCTACTGATATGAGGATGGCCAAATGCCAGAAAAGCTCTGAAGAGGGGCCTTTCCTGAGAAACCAGGTAGTGGCTCACTGCTGGCTCGTGTCAACTTCACAGAGTTGGACAAGGAAAACAGATCTGAGACAGGACAGGCCATTTAAGGGTAACATAGTATGTCCCACCTGTCAGAGGACATTCTGGATAGTTACAGACCTGCTTGGGGGAAGGAGGTGCCTTTGTGTGTGTGGGTGTGGGTTTGTGGTTTTGTCTCATGTTCTGAGAATAGGTAAGAAAGGCGGATTGTTTGGTTTGGAGTGAAGTGATTCTAGTAAGTCATTTGACAAGGCGAGTGTTTCTAGGTCTGTGTATCCCACTGTGTCCATAGTTGTAGATATTAGAAAAGAGAATTCTTCAATGAATGTGTCCTGTCTAGCAGAAAGCTTCCCAGCATTCATACTTCCCATTTTATGAATGGACTGCGGCTTGCCTTATCGATGGGCAACCCCTGATATCTTCCTGAGTTCCTGTTGTCTTTGTGAATTCTGGCCAATCTCCAGAATAGGCTCAAGGTTTTCTGTCCAAGATATGTACCAACTCCAAGGTCTGTGACGTGGCCATGTACTGGATAGCTGAAGGGAATGGCGAGCATCTCAGAAAACTCAGATATCAGTGTGATCAGGTAAGTCTCAGTGGAGAAACACTGTTTTGGGCTGTTTGCTTACCTATTGTTCTGTTGCCCTGAATGTCAGAAAGGTCTTTGCCTCAGGCCACACTTTGGAAAGCCTGAAGAAAACAGTTTTCAAATGAAAATGAATGGGCATCACCTGTGGCTCTTTGCTTAATTGCTTTGGAAAGGGATGTGTCTGAATCAGGCTCTAGGTCCTGTGTGAGGCTGTGGCTTAGATTCTCAGCACATGATGGATGTAAAGAAAGATCCCATGTGTGCATCCAAAACTAAATTGGCCAAAAGAGCAGTCATTGTGGAAGAAGTCTCTCGCCTTCCTCTGTAAGGTTCTTGACCTCCATCAAGTGAGAATAGGAACATTTGTTTCAAATGAGTTCTTCAAAGCCCTGAAGAGTCTAGCCCATAGGTGCTTGTGTTTTCTCCAGAATCCAAATCCCATAAAGAATCTATACCTGAGAGTCAGTATGCCTCAAATTGGAGAAGCAGAGCAGTATTAACAGCAGGCCTATTTGATCATTCCTTGTTGCCCCGACGGGTGTCCAGGCCACCGTGACTTTAGGCAAATGAGGGGCAACGGAGGTTATTATGGACACTGTCTTTGGCTGCAGCCCTCATGGAAAACTCCAGCCAGAGGTTATGCTGAGTGTCTATATGGAAGTTGATGAGGGCTATGTGGGAGTGTTTTGGTTTTAATGGTGGTCATTTGTGTGGCGGTTGGAAGAGATGACTGGGTCCACCTGGGCTTAAACTCTGGTGTAATTTCCCTTAGAGACAGAGCTCTGGAACTGACCTCAGAGAAGTATTGCCAAGAAATGTGTTGGGATTTTAGGAGGCTTCGCATGAGAGTCGCCCTTGGAAACTGAGATCTAGGCCCAGGGTGGATTTTCACAGAGCACTGGGAATCTCAGCCAGGATATCACATGATTTTATTCTGAAAGACTTGACAGCCATAGTTGAGAGTCAAAACACACATGGAAATCACATTGTAGACCTCAATGTGCCTGGACTCATGTGATCTTTTGGCCACTATTTTGGAAGCCTTGCCTGTGAGAGTTCTCCACAGATTTCATTGAAATGAGCTTCCTCGCCATTTAATGGTTCCAGAATGAATTGAAACCCATAGTGCTTCCAACTTCATCTTTGAAAAATGGGTAGATAAATGCCATGAAATTTTTAAAATTCCCATGACCAGGTGGCAGTGCAGAATCTTTGGATATCCTGTGGCTGATCATGAGTATACCAGACAGTGCCTTGATTGACTGGTTTTCATGAAAATGGTGCAGAAGAGAGAAGCCAGAAAGTTGGAGCCTGCTGAGGAGTGGGCCTAGAGGAGTGGTGGGGAGGTGAGTGATAAAACATCTGTGGTGGGGCCATGTGGATCTCCCATTGGCTTCCAAATGTTTTGTGACTGACATGGTACAGCCAGCAGACCCTTATATGTAAAGGCATCTTGTTATATGGAGAGGTTTCAGGGCAATGTTTAGGATCAGGTTGCTATGGTCAAGGGGGCAAGCTATGTGGGATATCAGCCTGGTTCGTGCTTTCTCCTGCAGACCCTGACCTACCACACGTGACAGAACTCAGTCATGCACCGGGTAACAATTGAATTCTTTTTATTTCATGATACAAATACCAAAATCCCAGTGCAGCAACAAGAAACACCACAAAAAGTGGAGGATGACTGAATAGCTTCATGGTCCACATTTGGATAAACTTAGCCCCCTGTGTCCACAGTTTACCTACAAAGAGAGAATTCAGCACTTCTGCCTCATATTCAGTGGAAAATAAGAAACCATGTCCTCCAGGTCACATAAATGCAGACCCAGCTTTGATAGTCTCACTACAAAGGAAGCTAAAGCTCCCGACAACAACATATATTTCAAGTGCCCAACCTCAGAGGCAGTTTTTCAAGTTGTCATAAGGCCAGCAGAGCTCCATGTTTGTAGAGTGTTTACCCTGTCCCTTACTTTTGGAATCTCCTCTACCAACTGCAAGGTTGCGACTCCTGAGAATATTCCATACTAGATATTTATTCACAGATTTTCTAACTCTTCTCCTCTAATTGTGTCTTACTTTGGGAGATTGTAATGTCAAGGCATTGTTCTGAATGACAGTGGAAATAATTTTGTGTACCACATATTTACATGCATATTGGATTCATTTTCCAATTTTCCATTCAAAATACTGAATAGCTGACACTAACACCTACCCTACTAGACTCTGACTAATAATTCTAATAAGATGGAGAAAAATAACCCAAAAAGAATAGAAATACAAGCAGTTCAGAGGAGGCATGGTGTATAGTTGGAATTGCCTTTTGCATTATAAAGGGTAGGAGTTATAAATCTAGTCAATTATTTGTTGAAATAGTTCTCCATGTGTTTTAAAGTTAACAAATATGTGAATTCCTGTCTCCAATTCTCTGTAGCCTATTCAGCACATGTATTTTTACATGTAATTATAGAATCTTACCTGATACCTCACGTACATTCTTATGAGGTGACTCACTTGGCAGATACAAATTTTAAGAGATCACTCCGCCTAAATGCTGTTTGAACTGAAAATTCAACCTATGAGTTAGTTTCCTTGTTGAACAACAATATACATAAATCTATGTTCAATAATATAAATATTTTTGCATCTGTGGATGATATACATTTCATGATGAATTTCAATTGGCATATATTATGTTATTTTTAATGTCTGTGTGTTTGTGTGTATATATATATATATATATATATATATATATATATATATATATATATATATATAGTCTCCAGATTTCTCAAAATATGAAATATGTGTCTTATTATACACCCTCTAAACTCATTCATATTCATGTATGTGGATTTACAAATAAATTTTCACAAGAGTATTCTCAAAAATATTCATTCACCTGAAATACATATTTGTATCCTAGTACTGAAAAGTAACTTCAGTGAAAGGTGCATACAAATCCTAATATTTCTAAAGTAACTGACCCAGTTTACCATCAATGCAAGTAGATTCCAATGGGACATGATATGAATTTTGACTTTCATTTTTATTCAACACAGGAACATTACTATTCCTTCAGTTTATGCACATCATAAGATATATATTTCATCCACAAATTCGCAAATTTATAGGCAATTGTTTCACTTTCAGTCATTTTATTCTTCAGAACACATGTATTCCTCCATTTTCTTGACTGGTCTTTTCATGAGACTTCTTTCCAAACACATTATTTTCTATTTCCATGATCACTTTTGAAGCAAAACTCACACACAATTCATGAAAAACCATAACCCTAATATTACCATTAGATGTATTGCTGGTTGGAATTAATGATGGTATATCAATATACGATTTCTTATATATTTTCAGATATCAATTCAATCCATTATTTAAAGTGAGACCAGTTATATTATTTATTCACAATGTGGTCTCTTCATGCATTATCTCTATATTCATAGACTCAGGGTACACCTCTTTGTACCCCCAATACTAATTTATTGGACTTCAAAACATTGCTCTCGGAAATGCTGGATGAAATACTCATGTCACCTGATCTACATATACATTTTATCACAGTAATATTCTGGACACCAAATACAAAGATCACACTTAAGATTGTTCCAAAGCCTAAAAGGAAAGTGAGCATGGATTACTAAAAACATCCATGTCCAGGTTGGATAATGCTCTCAAATGTCAAACCTATTGGTGACTACATATTTGTTTCTTCCTAAGATTATATATTCAAACTCATCCTTGTTCAAAATGTCTAATCGTATAACTCACTTTATTCTTTGCCTGATTTTGTAATGTCTCTATTATTATCTGCTTTCCTACATATTTTTCGAAGTTCATCATTGTGATTGAATCTTCATATGTACTGCCATTTACATTCCCTCTCTAACCGAAAACCTTTTGCTAAAGAACTTTTGGTCCAAATCCTATATTAACTCTTCTTCCTAAACCTACCGACTATCTTCCTAATCCTACCAACTATCCCTTTCTGACTGGATATTCCCTTCTACATTCAATCATCCAATTTTCAAGGTCCTATGCCATTGTGTATGGATTTATCTGAGACATCTGTGCAGAATGATATTCAACACTAAGTATTCCAACTAAGGGCCTAATGCCCTTTTGGGCTTCAAAACTTAGATTTCTGTTTTCATACATATATTTCACCTATATATTCTTATAAATATCACAATGTCCCAATACCATTATTCATTCAGCAGAATGATTCGTAACACAAATTGAACGTGTTATTAACACTTACCATACACTCTTCCCTCAACCTAACTTTACAGAAGAGCAGGGACAGAGCTGGTCTTACAATACAGGAATGTAAGGGATCTTCCACCTGCTGAGAACCTCAAAGGTCCATGCAGAAATGATCCCTGGAGAAGATGTAGGCAGCTATGAAGGACCTGAGAGAGCAAAAGTCATCTTCCATGGAAAGCAACCTGGTCAGGATGAAGGGTTGTGTCTGAATAAGCCTCTATATTCTTAATGTAGAGAAGATGGACCAAACCAGGCCTGTGTGGAGAGCTGTTCCCAGGTGCCTATGGTTGATATACCATTCTAAATTGTGAAAATATCAGAGCAAGTAGGTGCAGCCACCATCTCATTGGACCCTTGGAAGCAACTGTTAGGACATAGTGGTTGCCAAGGTAGTGACCTCATTCAGTTCCTGAAGGATGTGACCTCACCTCACTTCCTTGGTGATGGAACTCTCTGAACTTTGAATCCAGGAAGCCAGGCACCCAGAGCCAGTCCCAGTCCAAGTTAGAGTGGTCAAACTTGTTTGGGTTTACCAAGGACAGAGTCAGTTTTTCTTGGTACCTACTGATGTGAGGCTGGACAAATGCCAGGAAGGTCTGAAGAGGGGCCTTTCCTGAGAAAGCAGGTGGAGGCTCACCGCTATCCTCTGACAGCTTCACAGAGTTGGCCACGGAGACCAGATCTGAACCAGCACAGCCCATTATGGTGGAATATATTATGGCCCACCAGTCAATGGACACTCCGTATTGTCACAAACCTACTTGGGGGTCTGTGTGGGTGTGGGTGTGGGTTTGTGGTTTTGTCTCATGTTCTGAGAATAGTTTGGACAGTCAGTTTGTTTGGTTTGGTGTGAATTGTTTCTTGTAATTTTTTTGACAAGGCGAGGGTTTCTATGTCTGTGTATCCCACTGTGTTCGTGGTTGTAGACATTAGAAAAGAGAATGCATCAATACACGTGTCCTGTCTAGTAGAAATCTTCCCAGCATTCATCCTGCCCAATTTATGAATGGTCTGCGGCTTGCCTTATGGATGGGCAACACCTAATATCTTACTAAGTTCCTGTTTTCTTCCTGAATTCTGGCCAATCTCTAGAATAGTATCATGGTTTTGTGTCCATGATATGTACCACCTCCAAGCTCTGTGACATGGCCATGTACTAGATAGCTGAAGGGAATGGTGAGCATCTCAGAAAACTCAGATATCAGTGTGACCAGGAAAGTCTCAGTGAAGAAACCCTGCTTTGGGCCTTTTGCTTACCTATTCTTCTGTTGCCCTGAATGTCAGGAAGGTCTTTGCTTCAGGCCACCCCATTGTGAAGCATTAGGAAAACAGTTTTCAAATGGAATTGTATGGGCATTACCTGTGACTCTTTGCTTAATTGCTTTGGAAAGGGATGTGTCTGAATCAGCCTCTTGGCCCTGTGTGAGGAAGTGGCTTAGATTCTCAGCACCTGATGGATCTAAAGAAAAATCCCATGTGTACATCCAAAACCAAATTAGCCAAAAGAGCAGTCATTGTGGATGAAGTCTCACCTTCCTCTGTAAGGTTCCTGACCTCCATCATTGAGAATAGAGATCCTTTGGGTTAAATGAGTTCTTCAAAGCCCTGCAGGGAGTAGGCCATAGATGCTTTGGTTTTCTCATGACTCCAATTAACATAAAGAATCTAAACCCCACAGTCGGTAGGCCTCAAAATGGAGAATCAGAGCAGTATTAATGGCAGGCCTCTTTGATCACTCCTGGTTCACAGGAAGGGTGTCCTGGCCACACTGACTTTAGGCAAATGGGGGCAAGGGAGATTATTTTCGACACTGTTTTGGCTGTGCCCCTCATGGAAAGCTACAGCCTGAGGATATAATGAGTGTCTATATGGAAGAAGATTAGGGCCATTTGGGAGTGTTTTGGTTTTAATTGTGGTCATTTGTGTGGCTGTAGGAAGAGATAACTGGGTCCACCTGGGCTTGAACACTGGTGTGATTCCCCTAGAGACTGTGTTCTGGAACTGACCTCAAAGAAGTATTGCATTGTATTGAGTTGGGATTTTAGGAGTCTATGCATGAGAGTCACACTTGGAAAATGAGATCTAGGCCCAGGGTGGCTTTTCACAGAGCATTGGGAATCTCAGACAGGATATCACATGATTTTATTTAAAAGACTTGGCAGCCATATTTGCAAGACAAAACACACATGGACCTCACATTTTAGACCTCAATGGGCCTGGCTTCATGTGACCTTTTGGCCTATCTTTGGAAAACCTTGCCTGTTAGTGTTCTCCAGAGCTTTCATTGAAATGAGCTTCCTCTCTATTTAATGGTTCCTGAATAAATTGAAACCCACAGTGCCTCCAACTTCATCCTTGAGAAATCTCTAGATAAATACTATTAAATTTTTGAAATTCCCATGACCAGGTGGCACTGGAGAACCGTTTGATGTCCTATTGATGATCGTGAGTCTACCAGACAGTGCCTTGATTGACTGGGTTTCATTAAAATGGTGTAGAACAGAGAGGCCAGTAATTTGGAGCCTGCTGAGTAGTCGGGTTAGAGTAGTGGTTTGAAATGTGTGTTAAGATATCTGTGGTGGGGACATATGGATCTTCCATTAGCTTCCAAATGGCTTCTGACTGACATGGGGCAGGCCCCAGTCTCTTCTATGTAAAGGCATCATGTTATATGGAGAGGTTTCAGTTAAATGTTTAGAATCAGATTACTATGGTCTAGGGGGCAATCTTTGTGAGATAGAAGACTGGTTGGTGCATTCTTCTGTAGACCCTTAGCCACCACACATGACAGAACTCCCTCCAGCACTTTGTCCCAGTTGAACTCCTTGTATTTCTTGAAGCAAATACCAAACTCCCAGTGCAGCTGCAAGAAACACCACAAAAAGTGGAGGATGATTAAATGGCTTCACAGTCCATACTGGGAGACACTTAGACACCAGTGAAAACAGTTTACCTACAAAGAGAGAATTCAGCACTGCTACCTCATGTTCACTGGAAAATAAGAAACCATGTCTTCCAGGTCACATAGATGCAGACCCAGCTTTGATGGTGTAACTACAAAGGAAGCTAAAGCTCCTGACAACAACATATATTTCAAGTGCCCAACCTCAGAGACAGTTCCTCAAGAAGTCTTTAGACTGGCAGAGCTCCATGTGTGTGGAGTTTTTACCATGTCCCTTACTTTTGGAAACTCCTCTACCACCTCCAAGTTTGTGAACTCCTGAGCATTTTTCATTCCAGATGTGTATTCAGAGAATTTCTAACTCTTCCCCTCTAATTGTGTCTTACTTCTGGTGAAGGTAATGCCAAGGCATTGTTCTGAATGAGAGTGGAAAGATTTTTGGGTAGCACATATTTGCATACACATTTTATTCATTTTCCAATTTTCCATTCGAAATACTGAATCCCTGAATGTCAGGGGTAGAAGGAATTCTCCTTCAAAGAATAGTCTGACACTTACAAGAGGCAGCCCCCAGGGAGACATCCTGTATGGGAGACATCCTGTTGCCATCTGTGTCCCTGAGACATCCTATGGCCATCTGTCGTCTTGAAACATCCTGAGGTTATCTCACCTTGTGAAGACATCCAGAAACAGCCGATAACAGAGCTTTCCCATCTCCAGCATATAAATTCCCCTCTGTGAACAATAAAAGTTTGCAGCTTGATTAGAACTGCTGTCTTGCTGTCATCTCTCTTGTCTCATGTCCCTGAATACCTCCCCATCTATGTTTGCTGCCCACGTTGATGTGTCCTGCCAGTCGGGACATCTGTCGCTCACCCACTGGGGCTAGAGCTTTTGACTGATTGGGAAACTCGTCCTTTTGGAAGTCTTGGTCAAGCGGAGCTCGCGTTTGCCTCAGCAGATACCACCAAGTGACAGATCCAGGAGGAGAGTGGCAATGACACATGGTGAGTGACCCACCATGGGACAAGCAGTTTCATCACATGATTTGTTTTTGTCAGGCCTCAAGGAGTCCTTCAAGACATGGGGAGAGCCTGTTAAGAAAAAGGACTTAAAATTTTTCTTGTCATACATGGAGAATTGTGTCCATGGTTTCCCCTTGAAGGGACCATAAATGGAAAAAGATGATTTAGAGTAGGAGACTGTTTAAAAGATTATTATGAATTCTTTGGCCCAGAAAAAGTGCCTGTTCCCACCTTTTCTTACTGAAACTTAATTAATGAAATTCGTAAAAGTTCACTCTTTGACAATGGTACCTTAAAACTTGTCAATATTGGGGAAGAGACTATGTAAAATACCTCTCGTCCCCCCTCAGCATGCCCATTAGTTAGTATAGACATAGACCCTTCTCATTCTCCACAGGACCCTGGGAAACTTCCTGGTCCTCCTCAAAATACCACCCTAATAAATAAGGCTCCAATGGTTACCAACCGCCTTTATCCTATTTTAAATCCCAGAGACACATTGACCCCTGGGGAGGAGGGTACTTTGGAGAAGGAAGCAGCTCGCTACCACTCAGATGACCCAGCACCTCTCAGGACCCTGCCACAGCCTATAGGACATACACATCCACCTCCCTCCTACATCCCTCCTGCCTTTTGTGGTCTGGCCCTTCAGGGGCCAAATGCCCCCACCCCAGATAATTTTTGCCCACTTCCCTTGCCTAATCTGGCTCCCTTGTGAGAGTCTCTCCAACATAGACGGGAACAGATCCAACTTTTAAAAGAATTAAGATCCCTTGACTCTGAGCTCTGTTCATTTGCCTTAGGCATGGAGTCAACTGAGCTGGCCCACAGTGGTCTAATACAAAGGCTAAGCCGCTCCATTGGCCTGTTACCGCCTTCTCAGTCACCCGCAGTCAGATAGATAAGCCTGTCCAGGCTGAGGTCAAAGACTTAGACAAGGATAAAGAGGAGGAAGCCGGGGAAATGGATCGAGGAGATCAGGACTCATAGGATGAGGAGTTCACCCCTCTGAAGGAAGGAACCCAAAGTGTCTACAAAAAATTAAGCCTGTGTTTTCTTGAAAAACTTAAAAAGGCTTGTGCTCACTATGGACCCACTGAGCCCTACACATTGACTTTAGTAGAAAGCCACAGCACACAATGGCTTACTCCCAATGATTGGAAATTTCTAACCCGAGGTACCCTCAGTGCTGGAGACTTCCTGTTATGGAATGCAGATTTCAAGAGCACTGTCAGGAAACTGCTCACAAAAATTTAACTAAGGCCTACTCTAAATCCTGGACTTATGTTAAGATAGTGGGCAATGCGCCTTTTGACACTAAAATTAAACAGGCACTTTTCCCTGCTGGACTTTTGGTTCAGATTCAGATGGCTGGCTTACATTCTTGGAGATGCCTCCCTCAAAACGTCTCCACTACCACTTCCCTGGCAAAAATTCGACAAGGGCCTGACGAGCCTTATAGCGACTTTGTTCCCCGGCTTAACCTAGCTGCAGAATGCTTGCTTGGACCAAGCAAAAGTGAAAGCACCTTTGTAAAACATCTTGCCTTTGAAAACGCCAACCCGGCATGTCAGGATGTTCTTCGACCACACAAGGATAAAGGGAAACATTCTGACTTTATTAGACTCTGTCCAGGGGTAGGTGCAGCCCATGCAATGGGTCTCGCTTTAGGTGCCGCCTTAAGGCCTTTCACAATCCTGGCTCACATACTTGCTTTACTTGTAAAAAAACCTGGCTATTTTGCACCCAAGTGTCCTACAGGCAAACAAAGCCTAGGAATAGCATCTCCTCAAACTGGGATTAAACTTCCCCAAGCTACACTTTGCTCTAGATGTGGTAAAGGTCATCACTGGGTCAGTGAGTGTAGATCAAAGACAAATGCCCTGGGACAGCCTATTTCTTCCTGCTTCTCAGGAAAATTCCTGTGGGGCCAGCCCCTGGCCACGACCTCCCCCAGGACAAACCCAGGGGCAATAACGTTTGTTCCCTCCCAAACTCCCAACCTACCTCAAAATCCTTCTCCACAATTGCCTCCCTCCAACTAGCCACCCCAGGCAGCGCAGGATTCGACCTTTGTGCTGCCACCAATACAATATTAGACTCATTTCAAGGACCCCAGATAATACCCACTGGAATTATGGGTCCCCCTCCATCTCATACGAGTGCCCTTATTCTTGAAGAACCTCTACTACCTTACAAGATGTTCAGGTCTTCCCTGGCATTAATGATAATGATTTCACTGGAGAAATAAAAATCCTGGCCACAGATATTAATTGAGTTATGGCCATCCAAGCAGGATCAAGACTTGCATAATAAATAATCCTTCCCTTGGGTTCAGGAGGCACTTCCACCACCCAAACCTACCACAGGGAATTGCCTCCTTGGGCTCTTCTGATGTATATTGGGTTCATCCCATTTATCACAATAGGCACACCCTTACCTTATTTATTGAAGGAAAGGAATTTCAAGGAATTCTATATACTGGAGCTGATGCCACAATAATTTCTCAAAAATACTGGCCATCAGGTTGGCCCCTCACCCCACACTTGACTGACCTTAAAGGGATAGGACAGTCAAAAATCCGCTGGTCAGCTCTAGGGCTCTTAGCTGGACTGATAAAGAGGGTAATAAGGGAACTGTCACTCCTTTCGTTGTTCCTGACCTCCCTGTTAACCTACAGGGCTGAGATATTTTGAGTCAAATGGAAGTTATTCTTGCCAGTCCCAATTCCATGGTGACTCATCAAATGCTTCATATGAATTTTGTCCCTGGTACAGGCCTTTTGAGACTGAAACAAGGACTGGTTGAGTCTATACAAACCATACAAAAAACAAATACATATGGTCTTGGGTATTCTGATTTTTAGTATCGGTCCCTGACCTCCTGTACCCCATGGAGATAGAGTTATTTGTGAGATTAAGACTCTTTTGTGGATGGATCAGTGGCCTCTTATACAAGAAAAATTAGAGGCTGCCTCCATGTTATTGCAGGAACTGCTGGCAGCCGGCTATGTAGAGCCCTCAACCTCACCATGGAACACTCCTATTTTTGTTATCAAGAAAAAAGCAGGCAAGTGCCACCTTTTACAATATGTGTGCCATTAATAAAGTTATGTGCCTGATGGGAGCACTACAGCCAGGAATTCCCACACCAGTGGCTATTCCCAAAAACTATTGTAAAATGGTTATTGACTTAAAAGATTGCTTTTTTACCATTCCTTTACATCGTGAGGATAGATCCTATTTTGCCTTTTGTCTCCCTCTCATTAATTTTCAGAGCCCTATGCAGAGATTTCAATAGAAGGTTCTTCCCCAAGGTATGGCCAACAGCCCTAGTCTTTTCCAAAAATGCGTTGCTCAAGCAGTAGACCCTGTGAGAGAGTGATGGCCACAAATTTATATTTTACATTATATGGATGATTTGTTAATTGATGCACCTAATACCCATGACTTTAATAATTTTTACTTGGAATTTTACGAAACCCTCACTACCTTGGGGCTACAGATAGCTCCTGATAAGTTTCAAACACAGGACCCTTATACCTATTTGGGCAATAAACTTCAAGATAATCAGATCCAAATTCTTGAAATACAACGACGTGTGGACCATCTTCACACCCTTAATGATTTTCAAAAATAACTGGGGGATATTCAATGGCTAAGAGTATATTTAAAATTACCCACTTGTGTACTTTTGCCCCTTAATGATGTTTTGAGAGGTATTTCCCACTCCTCCTCCTTTCAAAAGCTTACTCCCGAGGCATGACAGGCATTAAACCAAGTCACAGAATCCATTGCCCAACAGTTTGTTACACAAATTTCTTATAACCTTCCTCTGGTTCTGGTTATTTTAACTACTCCTCATACACCCACAGGAATATTTTGGCAATGAGGTCCACATTTTAAAAATAAAGGCTGCCCCTTGCTTTGGGTCCATTTGCACACCACATCCTCCACGGTAATTACTGTTTATGTTGCTCAGGTAGTGTCTATTATTATTAAAGGTCGTTTGCTTTCTCGACAACATTTTGGCAAAGACCCTGATAATATTTTATTCCATATACTAAGAACCAAACCCAATTTTTACTACAGCCAGTAGATGAATGGGGTATTGCCCTATCAGGCTTTTTGGGAACAATTGATAACCACCTCCCCAATGTCCCCCTTTTACATTTTGTCTAGTTACATCCATTTATTTTTCCCAAAATTACTCATAAGGCTCCCATTCCTCAAGTCCTTACTTTTGTTACAGACGGTTAAAGTAATGGCCATGCGGTCTTTGTTATAAATAACCAGCCTACCACCTTTGATACTGTCTATCAGTCAGCACAGTTTGTGGAGTTGTTTGCCATAACACAAGTTTTTATAACATTTTTTGATAATCCTGTTAATATTTATGCAGACAGTGCCTACATTGTTCATTCTGTGCTGCTGCTAGAGATTTCGCCCACCATTAAGGCTTCTTCCAATGCGGCCTTTCTGTTTTACCAGCTTTAGCAGCTAATTCAGGCCAGACAACACCCATTTTTCTTAGGACACATCAGGGCACACTCTGATCTTCCCGGGCCTCTGACACAAGGTAATGCCCATGCTGACGCAACAACTCGTTCCATGTTTCTAATTTTTGTTGGCTCCACTCAAAAGGCCACGGAGTTACACAATCTTCACCATCTAAATTCCCAGAGCCTTCAATTACTTTGTAAAATTACCAGGCAACAGGCAGGAGAGATAGTAAAAGCATTCCCTGATTGTACTGTCTCCCTCCCCATTCAACACTTGGGAGTTAACCCCCAAGGATTACTGCCCAATCAGGTTTGGCAAATGGATGTTACTCATTTTCCTGAATTTGGAAAAACCAAATATATACACGTTTCTATAGATACCTTCAGCGACTTTATTTTTGCATCACCACATTCTGGAGAGGCTACCAAAGATGTCCTTTCTCATCTTGTTTCAGGCTTTTCCGTAATGGGTAAACCAATACATATTAAAACAGATAATTGTTCTGCATATACCAGTGCCACGTTTAAACAGTTTTGTGCTACCTTGCAAATTTGTCATACTACTGGAATTCCATACAAACCTCAGAGCCAAGGCATTGTGGAAGGTGCGCACCTTACCTTAAAGACTTGGCTAACCCACTTTAAGGCATCCGCCTTTGAATTTACCACTCCCAGGCATCGCCTTAACCATGCATTATTTGCCCTTTTTTTTTCTAACCCTAGACAGTGAAGGCCATTCGGCTGCAGACAGACACTGGCATCCCTCATCCAATTCTGTTCGCCCACCTGTTATTTGGCCAGATGCTCTTACAAATTCATGGAAAGGCCCAGATCCTGTGCTCATCTGGGGACGAGGCTCAGCTTGTGTTTTGGACCAAGAGCAAGCAGCCTCAAAATGGTTACCAGAACCCCTGGTTAAACAGGATAATGACTTACCTCAACCTAGGGACAGAGGTCCTCCCCTTGATGACAAATTTTCGTCTTTTTCGGATGCAGCCAACAATCTGTGTGAGCATCCTGCTTAAGGCACTTCTGCTGAACAGATTTGTACACGCAGGCCTTAGCCCTCCACCTTCCAATATCATGGAGTACCTTATGCCCCCCCCCTTGCGAATGCAAGGGAGGATCTTGGGACTCAGGCTCCAACTAGATGGACCCAGACTGCTGACTGCGTGACTAAAGTGGCTTACCTCTGTGCCGAGATTGACCATAAACTCGGAGGAGTTCATCAGCCTAAATGGGTATGTGTTAACAAGCCAAAGATTATTCTCCATAGTACAAGTAAAGCTCTCCAAAATTGTTCTGCAACCTGTTCACATACCCAGGTGATGCATCGCTCTTGTTATGTGTCACCCTAAATTTGTGTTAACAAGCAGGGAGAACAATTTTTGAAGCCTCCCTAACTAAAACTCATGCAGCAGGGGGGACCACTATTTATTATACCCCCGTTCTCTTTGACCGGGGAGGAGAACACAAATACACCAAGCTATTGTCAGCTGGGTGCCAAGGCACTGTCGGTAAACCCTCCTTCTGGCCCATTAAGGCCCCAACAGGGGTCTCTGATGGTGGAGGACCCACTAATGCTGTCAAGCATCCTCAGATAATCAAACTTTTGCAACCCCAAATCCCTGAGCTTACATATCATCCCTTAATGTAGCCTAAATCCCAGCTCCCAGATTTAGATACCAATACATTAGAAATGTTGGAAACTACCTTCTCCTTGCTTAATAATTCCAAACCCAACCTTGCTTGTGATTGCTGGCTCTGCATGACAACAGGGGCAATCATGCCTATGGCAGTTTCTATTTATTCTATCATAGACAATGATAATACATGCCATCCTGGATTTCCTTTTAAAGTACAGCTTAGAGGCACTTTTACATTATGTCTTTTAGGCGCGATGCAGTATAATACCTATGATATTTATGTTGGAGTTTCTTCCTTTGAAAATTGCTCAACAGTACAAAATTTTTCCTCACCCACCCCATCTCCTTGTAACCACAATGGCACAGTTTTTATGTGTGGAGGAAAATCGGTCTTTCCCACGCTTCCAGCGAATTGGACTGGTGGCTGTTTTCTTACCTTATTACTCCTTGATATGACTATTGTCCCATGAGACGAACCTCTACCCATTCCTAGCCTAGACACCTTAATCAAAAGACAAAGGCGGGCAATACAGGCCTTACCACTCATTGCCAGCCCTGGAATAACAGCTGCTGTGGGCACAGGTACACTGGCTTAGGCACAGCTAAACACTCTTACCATCGCCCGTATCAACAACTTATAAATGATGTACAAGATGTACAAGATTAGCAGGACCAAATAGACACCCTGGCAGAAGTGTTCATTCAAAACAGATGAGGCTTAGATTTGCTGACTGCTAACCTTGGAGCTATTTGCTTGGCCTTAGGGGAACGATGCTGCTTTTATGCCAATAAATCAGGCATAGTATGCACTAAAATAGAGACAAAGGGAACTATTTAAAAATCCCCTCTGTAGTGGTCTTAATGGATTTCTACCCTACCTTCTTCCCCTATTAGGCCCTTTGTTGGGTGTACTTTTAATGGTGTCCATAGGACCTTGCATTATAAACAGGCTGGTACGATTTATTAAAGAACAGATTAATATTTTGGCCTCTAAGCCAATTGAGGTCCACTATCATCATCTGGAGATGGACGACCGTGCTGTCAACATTTAAAAGGATGTTCTACCCTTCTCACAGGCTTATTTCTTAAGTTTACATCCCCAAGATCTCTCTTTCTTATATAAAAGTATGAGTAACAGCTCTGAACAACCGTCTTCTGTCCTTGCCATAAGGGTTTGCTCCTCCATGGGCCCCTCTGCTTGCAGGAGGACGCACCCATGGAGTGAGGACGTTAGGCCATAATAACGGAGGGTGCAGAATGGACTGCAGGAGGATGGATCCACAGATCCTGAAACACAAGACATCTGAGTGACACGCTCTGGTGCATGGCGGTTGGCATGTTCCCCCTCAAAGCCATCTGCTCCAAAAACATGCAAAGGCCACCACAAAACCTCCTAGTGAAAGCGCTCGCTTGGATCACGAGATATTCTAAGGCCTCCTAGAGGAACAGAGCCTCTATCACCCCCTAAAAACATAGGCAATAATGTATGGTCAAATATTTTATATAAGAAAGGGGGAGAGGTCAGGAGCTAGAAGGAAGTTCTCCTTTGAAGAATAGCCTGACACTTACATGAAACAGCGCCCTGGGATACATCCTGCCTGGGAGATATCCCGCAGCAATCTAACTCCCTGAGACATCCTGCAGCCATCTGACTTTCTGAAATATCCTGAGATTATCTCACCCTGTGAAGACATCCAGCAACTGCTGAAAAGGGAGCTTTCCCATTCGCAGCATATAAATACCCTGTGAAAACAATAAAATTTTGCAGCATGATCAGAACTCCTCTCTTGCTATCATCTCTCATGTCTCTTGTCCCTTCATTCCTCCCCAACTAGGTTCGACGCCCAAGTTGATATGTCCTGCTGGCCGGGACACCTGACACTAAAGCATACCCTACTAGACTATGACTCCTTATCCAAGTATGATGGAGAAAAATAACCCAAACAGAATAGAAATGCAAGCAGTTCAGAGGAGGCATGGTGTATAGTTGGACTTGCCTTATTTGCATGATATAGGGTAGGTATTATAAATCTAGTTAATTTTTAAATTAAATAATTGTCCATGTGTTTTTAAAGTTAACAAATATGTGAATACCTGTCTCCCTTTCTCTGTAGCCTATTCAGCACAGGTATTTTTATATGCACATATAGAATCCTACCTGGTATCACACGTATATTCTTGTGAGGTGAGCTGACTTGGCAGATACAAATTGTGAGAAGAGATCACTCCTCCTAAACGCTGTTGGAACTGAAAGTTCAAACTATGGGTGAGCCTCCTAGTAGAACAACATTATACATAAATCCATATTCAGTAAAATAAATATTTTTGCATCTGTGGTTGATATATAATTTATGATGAATTTCAATTTGCATATATATTGCAACTTTTAATTTTTTGTGTGTATTTTGTGTGTGTGTGTGTGTGTGTGTGTGTGTGTATATATATATATATATATATATATATATACAAACTCTCCAATTTTTTTCAAAATACGAAATATATGTGTCTTATATACACTACGTAAATTCATTCATGTTCATGTATGTGGATTTATAATCAACTTTTCAGAAGATTATTCTCAGAAGTATTCATCCACCTGAACTACATATTTGTTTCTAGTACTGAAAAAAAACTTCAGTGAATGGTGGATACAATCCTAACATTTCTACAGTAAGTGACCCAGTTTAAAATCAATGCAAGTAGATTCCTATGGGACAGGATGTGTATTTTGAAGTTCATTTTATTCAACACTGGTAAGTTACTATTTCTTCAGTTTATGAACATCATAGGATATTTATTCCATCCATAAGTTCACAAATTTAAAGCATTTGATTCACTTTCAATCATTTCCTGCTTCAGAACCCATATATTTCTCCAGGTTTCTTGAATGGTCTTTTCATGAGACTTCTTTCCAAACACATTATTTTCGATTTCCATAATCATTTTGAAGCAAAACTCACACACTTTTCATAATAAACCATAACCCTAATATTACCATTAGATGTGTAACTGGTTGGAATGAATGATTGTATATCAATATATGATTTCCTGTATATTTTCAAATATCAATTCAATCCATTATTTAAAGTTGGAACCAGTTATATTACTTATTAACAGTATGGTCTATTCATGCATTATCTCTATACTCGTAGACACAGGGTACATCTATTTGTAACTGCAATGCTAATTTATTCGTCTTCAAAATGTTGCTCCCTGAAATGGTGGAAGAAATACTCATGACACCTGATCAACATATGCATTTTATCACAGTAATATTCTGGACAGAAAAAGCAGAGGTCACACATATGATTGTACCAAAGCCTAAATGGAAAGTGAGCAGGGATTACTAAAAACATTCATGTCCAGGTTGCCTAATGCTCTCAAATGTCAATCCTATATGTGACTACATATTTGTTTCTTCCTAAGAGTATATATTCAACCTCAAGCCTGCTGAAAATGTCTAATCCTATCACTCTCTTTATACTTTGCATGATTTCCTAATGTCTCTATTGATATCTTCTTCCCTACATATTATTCCAGTTCATTATTTTGACTGACTCTTCACATGGACTGACATTTACATTCACTCTCTACCAGAAACCCTATTGCTAAAGAACTTTTGGTCCCACTCCTATACTCACTCTTCTTTCTAAACATGCTGACTATCTTCCTAATCCTACCGATTCTCTCTTTTTGACTGGATGTTCTCTTTGACATTCAGTCATTCAAGGTAAAAGGTCCTATGCCATTGTATCTCGATTTATCTAAGACATCTGTGCAGAATATAATTAAAAGCTAAGTATTCCACTCAAGGGCCTAATGCCTTACTGGGCTTCAAATCTTACCTAGATTTCTGTTTTCAAACTTATATTTCACCTGAATATTGTTGTAAATATCGCAGGTTCGCAATACCATTATTCATCTCGCAGAATGATTCCTAACAAAAATCGAACCTGTTATTAACCCTAACCATACACTGTTCCCTCAATCTAACGTTACAGAAGAGCAGGGACAGAGTTGGTCTTACAATACAGGAATTTAGGGAATATTCCACCTGCTGAGAACCTCAATGGTACATGCAGAAATTATCCCCGGATAAGATGTAGGCAGCTGTGAAGGACCTAAGAGAGCAAAATCCTCTTGATGGCAAACACCCTGGTCAGAATGAAGGAATGTGTTTGAATCAGGATCTCTCTTCTTAATGTAGAGAAGATGGACCAAACCAGGCTTGTGTGGAGAGCTGTTTCCCGGTGCCTATGGTTGATATACAATTCTAACTTGTGAAAGTGTCACAGGAAGTAGTGGCAGCCTCTATCTCATGCGACCCTTGGAAGCAACTGTTAGGACAAAGTGGTTGTCAAGGCAGTGAACTCATTCAGTTCCTGAAAGTATTGACCTACCTAACTTTCTTGGTGATGGAACTTTCTGAACTTGGGATCCAGGAAGCCAGGCACCCAGAGCCAGTCCCAGTCGCATTCCCAGTGGGCTCACTTGTTTTGATTTACCAAGGACAGGGTCAGGATTTCTTGGTACCTACTGATGTGAGGATGTCCAAATGCAAGAAAAGCTCTGAAGAGGGGCCTTTCCTGGGAAAGCAGGTAGTTGTTCACCCCTGGGTCCTGACAATTTCACAGAGTTTTACAAGGAGACAAGATCTGAGACAGTACAGGCCATTTTGGGGGAACATATTATGGTCCACAAGTCAGAGGACACTCCATATAGTCACAGACCTCCTTGCAGGAAGGAGGTGCCTTTTGGGGTGTGCATGTGATTATGTGGTTTGATCTCATGTTCTGAGAATAGGTAGGAAAGTTGATTTGTTTGGTTTGGATTGGACTGTTTCTTGTATGTCCTTTAACAAGGCGAGTGTTTCTATGTCTGTGTATCCCACTGTGTCCTTGGTTGTAGACATTAGGGAATGCATCAATGGATTTGTCATGTCTAGTAGAAAGCTCCCAGCATTCATCCTGCCCAATTTATGAATGGACTGCAGCTTGCCTTATAGATGGGAAACAACTACTGTCTCCCTAAGTTCCAGTTTTCTTCCTGAATTCTGGTACTCTCCAGAATAGGCTCATGGTTTTGTGTCCAATATATGAACCACCTCCAAGGCCTATGAAATGGCCATGTACTGAATACATGAAGGTAATGGAAGCATCTCAGAAAAATCAGATATCAGTGTGACCAGGAAAGTCTCAGTGGAGAAACCCTGCTTTGGGCCTTTTGCTTACCTATTGTTGTGTTGCCCTGAATGCCAGGAAGGTCTTTGCCTCAGGCCACACTATGTGAAGCCTGAAGAAAACAGTTTTCAAGTGAAAATGAATGGGCATCACCTGTGGCTCTTTGCTTAATTGCTTTGGAAAGGGATGTGTCTGAATCAGCATCTTGGCCCTTTGTGAGGTTGTGGCTTAGATTCTCACCACCAGATGGATCTAAAGAAAGATACCATATGTGCATCCAAAACCAAAATGGCAAAAAGATCATTCATTGTGGATGAAGTCTCGCCTTTCTCTGTGAGGTTCCTGACCTCCATCAAGTGAAAATAGGGATCCTTTGTGTCAAATGAGTTATTCAAAGCCCTGCAGAGGTGCTGGGATTTCCTCATGACTCCAAATCACATAAAGAATCTATACATGACAGTCAGTAGGAGTCAAATTGTAGAAGCAGAGCAGTATTAAAGTCAGGCCTATTTGACCACTCCTGCTTCACAGGAAAGGTGTCCTGGCCACAATGATGTTAGGCAAATGAGGAGCAAGGGAGCTTATTTTGGACACTGTCATTGGATGTGCCCCTCATGGAAACCTCCAGCCAGAGGTTATGATGAGTGTTTCTATGGAAGGATATGAGGGCTATGTGGGAGTGTTTGGGTTTTAATTGTGGTCATTTGTGTTGCGGTTGGAAGAGATGACTGGGTCCACCTGGATTTAAACTCTGGTGTGATTCCCCTAAGAGACTGTGTTGTAGAAATGTCCTCAGAGAACTATTGCCACGAATTGTGTTAGGATTTTAGGAGGACACGGATGAGAGTCGCCCTTGGAATCTGAGATCTAGGCCCATTTTTGCTTTCCACAGAGCACAGGGAATCTCAGCCATGATATCATATGATTTGAAACACTTGGCAGCCATAGTTGAGAGTCAAAACACACATGGACCTCACATTGTAGACCTCTATGGTCCTGGCTTCATGTAACCTTTTGGCCACTCTTTGGGATGCCTTGCCTGTGACAATTCTCCAGAGCTTTCATTGAAATGATCTTCCTCAACATTAAATGGATCCTGAATGAATTGAAACCCACAGTGCCTCCAAATTAATCCTTGAAAAATGCCTACATCAATATCATGCCATTTTTGAAATTTCCATGACCAGGTTTCACTGGAGAACCTTGGATGTCCTGTTGCTGATCATGAGTGTAACAGACAGTGCCTTGATTGACTGGGTTTCATGCAAATGGTGTAGAACAGAGATGTCAGTTAGTTTGAGCCTGTTGATTAGTGGTCCTAGAGAAGTGGTATGCACGTGTGTGATAAAACATCTGTGGTGAGGCCATGTGGTTGTGCCATTGGATTCCAAATGGCTTTTGACTGACATGGTGCTTCCTGCAGACCCTTGTATTTAAAGGAATCTTGTTATATGGAGAAGTTTCATTGCAATGTTCAGAATCAGGTTGCTATGGTCTAGGGAGCAAGCTATGTGGGATAGAAGCATGGTTGGTGCATTCTCCTGCAGACCATGAACCACCACACATGACAGAAATCCCTCCAGCACTGTGTCCCTGTTAAATTTTTTGTATTCCATGAAACAAATACCAAACTAACAGTGCAGCAGCAAGAAACACCACGACAATTGGTGGATGACCAAATAGCTTCATAGTCCATACGGGGAGACACTTAGCCCCTAGTGCCAAAATTTTACCTACAAATAGAGAATTCAGCACTGCTGCCTAACGTTCATTGGAATATAAGAGACCATGTCCTCCAGGTCATATAGATGCAGACCCAGCTTTGATGGTCTCAATACAAAGAAGATACAGCTCCTGACAACATCATATATTTCAAGTGCCCAACCTCAGTGGCAGTTTCTCAAGAAGTCTTTAGGCCAGCAGAGCTCCATGATTGTGGAGTTTTACCCTGTCCCTTACTTTTAGAAACTCCTCTACCACCTCCAAAGTTGTGAGCTCCTGAGCAATTGCCATTCCAGATATGTATTCACATATTTTATAAACCTTCTCCTCTAATTGTGTCTTACTTGGGGCGAAAGTAATGTCAAGGTATTGTTCTGGATGAGACTGGGAGGATTTTGTTTAGCACATATTTGCATACACATTGGATTCATTTTCCAATTTTCCATTTGAAATAATGAATCCTTGACACTACCCCATACCCTACTAGACTGTTACTACTAATCCTAATATGATGGAGAAAAATAACTCAAACAGAATTGAAATACAAGCAGTTCAGAAGAGGCATGGTGTATAGTTGCACTTGCCTTTTGCATTATATAGGGTAGGAGTTATGAATCTAGTCAATTTTTTGTTAAAATAGTTCTTAATGTGTTTTTAAAGTTAACAAATATGTGAATTCATTCTCCCTTTCTCTGTAGCCAATTCAGCATATGTATTTTTATAAGCACATGTAAAATTCTACCTGGTACCACATGTACATTATTGTGTGGTCGCAGACATGGCAGATACAAATTGTGAGAAGAGACTACTCCTACTAAACGATGTTGGAACTGAAAATTCAACCTATGGGTGAGCTTCCTAGCTGAACAAGATTATACATAAATCCATGTTCAGTAAAATGAATATTCTTGATCTGTGGATGATATATATTTCATGGTGAATTTCAATTGCATATAGTGGTACTTTTTATTATCTGTGTGTGTGTTTGTATGTGTGTGTGTATATACACACACACACACACACAAATACACTCCAGATTTTTCAAAATATGAAATATCTGTGTCATATCTGTGTGTGTGTTTGTGTGTGTGTGTATATATATATATATATATACACACACACACACACACATATACACTCCAGATTTTTCAAAATACGAAACATCTGTGTCATATTATACGTTTCCTAAATTCACTCCTGTTTCTATATGTGGATTTATAATCATCTTTTCACAAGATTATTCTCAGAAATATTCATCCACCTGAAATACACATTTGTTTCCTACTACTAAAAACTACCTTCAGTGAATTGTGTATACAAATCCTAATATTTCTAAGGTAACTGACCCAGTTTAACATCAATGCGATTAGTCTCCTATTGGACATGATGTGTATATTGAAGTGCATTTTTTTTCAACACTGGTACGATTTCTGTAGTTTATTCACATCATTGGATATATATATATATATATATATATATATATATATATATATATATATATATATATATATATATATCTATTTCATCTACAAGTTCGCACATTTATAGGCATTTGTTTCACTTTCAATCAATTTCTACTTCAGAACAGATATATTCCTCCATGTTTCTTGACTGGTATTTTCATGAGACTTCTTTCCAAAAATATTATCTTCGATTTCCATAATTACTTTTGAAGCAAATTTCACACACCCTACTTGATGAACCATAACCCTAATATTACCAGTAGATGTATAACTGGTTGGAATGAATGATTGTATATCAATATATGATTTCTTATATATTTTCAGATATCAATTCAATCAATTATTTAAAGTGGAACCAGTTATATTATTTATACACTGTATTGTCTATTCATGCATTATCTCTTTAAGCATAGACACATCGTAGAGCTCTTTATACCCCCAATACTATTTTATACGTCTTCAAAATATTATTCCCAGAAATGGTGGAAGAAATACTCATGTCACCTGACCTACATATACATTTTTTCACATTAATATTGTGTACACTAAAAGCAAATATCACACTTATGATTGTACCAATGTAAATGTCTGGTGAGCATCGGAGGAAGAGACCACCAAGAGACTGTCTCATGCAACAGCAAAGGGATTATTGGGGGTCCAGCATGCTGGGGCTCAGAGCTCACTTGAATTTAGCAGAGGGCCCTGAGAAAAGCTTAAGCCGAGCTTATATACTTTCCTTGGAGAGGGCAGGGAGTGAAGTTTATTGATGGGTCAGGGCAAGTGGGCGGTTTGCGTGTAAATGTGTGAGGGAGTACATTCTGCATTTTGGCATTTGGGGACAGCACATTCTGGGAGCATGATTAGCAAACAGTTCTCAAGATTTCAACAGTGTTTTGTTAAGCATACAAAAAAACAGGAAGTGACAAGTACCTATTTTATTAACATTTCATTCCCCACTTCTTTTTCTTTTTCTTTTTTAATCACAAATGCGATCATTGGGGGTGTCATATTTTATGTCTGCTAGTGGGGTATATTGTTGTCTGATTTCCATAAGTTTAACTTGTCCAATTTGAGCTTGGAGAAAGGAAACTACACGATTGAGCTAACAGGGCCCTAGAGTTAGCAATAATATTAGGATTATTAATGGACGGGACTGTGTGAACCAAGACTCAAACAACCCTTTTTAGGCCTCTGTCTCTCGTTGATACTCTTCATGGCGTTTTCTTAATTTATTCATAGATTCTTTTACAACTCCAGTATTGTTGGCATAAAAACAACATTCTTTCCTCAATGCAGCACAAAGGCCCCTTCTCTCATGAAGAGGAGGTCCAACCCTCCACTGTTCTGTAAAACTGCTTCAGAGAGAGAGGTTAAAGATTCCTGTAAAGCTGTGATGGAGGTTTTTAATATCTTTAAGTTTTGGTCTATTGCTGCTTCTAATTGGGTGATTTGTTGTGTCCCATGGACTAGGGCAGTGGTTCCTGTGCCCACCCCTGCAGCAACTCCTATTCCTAATAGGATGGCTAAAGTGATGGATACAGGTTCCCTGCGGAACTGTGTTGTATGCCCGCCCTATTTGATCTTTAACTGAACCTGCATCATGATAGAGCACTCTGGGAAACATCTGCACCATTACATAATTAATCACATCTGTTGACCATTTTATGAAAACATAAACAATGTTTAAGTATATAGAATTATACTGTTGTAGGGACGGACATGGCAAGGAACCTGATATACCACTGAAGCTAGGAAATCAGTCCTATTTGGTTGCAAACAGATTTAGAGGGCATTGCTTCTGTTGTCATCAATTAATCCCCTGAACCCCAAGTTTAGTTAGTTTCAGAATTTTGTACCCAACATGTAAGGGAAGGAGCTCAGAAGTTCAGAGTCTGCAGAAGTTCAAAAAAGCAGTTTTTGTTTCTGTTTATTTCCTCTGTTCTGGGCAAGTTAACTTTTTATTGACACCTGGGAGGGGGGGGCTTTTGTCTTCTCTTTTTTTTCCCTGCCAGCTGTTAAAATGGAGCCCAGTTGGTAACTTCTTTATCTTAGAAATGTAACCATCTCTGTGAAGCCCCAGCTCAAGGCCAGAGGCCTTGTTCACATATTTTGTGAAAAACTAGTAAGGGAGTGTCTAGCTTAGGAGTGCTGATTTTTCCAGCCAGTGGCAAGTAGAATAGGGCAACAAGAAAAGAGGAAGTTTATCTACATTGAACTTTTTTTAGGGACTCTTTTGCTGAAAGTCCTAAAGTCAGGCATGGTTAAGACTTCTGGAGAAGGTCAGTTAAGAATTTTCTGTGGTCCTGGTACAGAGGGGGAAGATGTGTAAGGCTGGAGGTGAGAGCAGCTCTGTGGATCTGAAAATGAGGAAGAAGAAACTTTAGCAGTAGAACAGGTAGAGCAGAGGGGAAGATGGGATTGAGTATCCCAAAAAGCCTGTGAGGGACTTTAATTTTAAGTAACCTCTTTTCAGTTTTTACAAAGCAACGTTAAAGGCCATTTCCATTACATCTTGGATAGGGGTCTGAGGGCTCTCCTAAGCCTGTTTGAGTTTTGGGTTAGCTGGTAAGAGTACCTGGTGGGACCTGGTGCGGGCACTGACAGGAGAAGAGAGGAGTGAGTGGGTGGAAGGGTACCTCATTACCTGCTACCTCTGCAAGGGGGCAATGGTCTGAGAACCGGCGGAGGTTTGGGTATTTGATCTAGTAATTGGAAGGGAGAAATCAGGTTCCTGAGGTGGAATTGACAGCAGAGCATCTGGAGCAGAAGGCAGAGGGTGAGGATCTATTGGAGAAGCATAGTTGAGGATGTGAGTGAAGGAGGGAAAAGGCCTCCACATAGGGGAATTTCCTTCCACCCTTTTGAGCACTTGCAGATGTTAAATAGGTCACGCAGAATTTGAAGATCTAGAGACCCCTCTTGGGGCCATCGGTTGTGGTTGTCTAATTGGTAACATGTCAAATGCTGTGTATTGAATTTGAAGAGAGTTTGGGTTTCACCAGGAAGCTCCTATATGCTCTTATCACCATGACTTACAGAAGAAGTAGGATTTTCCCTCACAGAGCCGTGGCTGTTTCTGGCTTTGATAGTCTGCCGGGTAAACATAGTAATCTAAGCTAGCCAACGTGCATCTGGCTCGCGTGTCCCTGTATCCATAATAGCAAAACTCACACACTCTTTTTGATAAACCAGAACCCTAATATTACCATTAGATGTATAACTCGTTTGAATCAATGCATGTATATCAATATAAGATTTCCTGTATATTTTCAGATATCAATTCAATCCATTATTTAAAGTTGGAATCAGTTATATTATTTATTAACAGTATGGTATATTCATGCATTATTTCTATATTCGTAGACACAGGGTAAAACTATTCATAACCCCAATACTAATTTATACGTCTTCAAAAAATTGCTCCCACAATGTGGAAGAAAAACTCATGTCACCTAATCTAAATATATATTTTATCACAGTAATATTCTAGAGACAAAAAACAAAGGTCACACTTATGCTTGTACCAAAACCTAATTGGAATGTGAGCATGGAGTACTAAAAAACATCCACGTTCAGGTTGCCTAATGTTCTCAAATGTCAATTCTATTGGTGACTACATATTTGTTTCTTCCTAAGATTATGTATTCAATAAAGCCTGTTGAAAATGTCCAATCCTATCACTCACTTTATACTTTGCCTGATTTCCTAATGTCTGTTTTGATATCTGCTTTGCTACATTTTCCCACCAGTTCATCAATGTGACTGACTCTTCACATGTGCTGATATTTACACTAATTCTCTACCTGAAACGCTATTGCTAAAAAAGTTTTGGTCCAAATCCTATACTCACTCTTCTTGCAAAATCAAGCGACTACCTTCCTAATCATACCAACTATCTCTGTTTGACGGGATGTTCTCTAATACATTCATTCATCCAAGGTAAATTGTCCTATGCCATTGTATGTTGATTTATCAGAGACGTCTGTGCAGAACGTAATTCAAAGCTAAGTATCCCCATCAAGGGCCAAATGCCCTTCTGGGCTTCAAATCTTACCTAGATTTCTGTTTTCATACTTATATTTCACCTCTATATTCTTATAAATATTGCAGGTTCCCAATACCATTATTCATCTCGCAGAATGATTCCTAATGCAAATTGAACATGTTATTAATCCTAACCATACACTGTTTCCTCAATCTTGCTTTACAGAAGAGCAGGGACAGAGTTAGTCTTACAATTCAGGAATGTAGGGGATATTCCTCAAAGGTCCATGCAGAAATAATCCCTGGAGAAGATGTATGCGGCTATGGAGGACCTGATAGTACAAAAGTCATCATCCATGGAAATCAACTTGATCAGGATGAAGGGGTGTGTGTGAATGAGCCACTCTCTTCTCAATGTGGAGAAGGTGGAGCAAACCAGGCCTGTGTGGAGTGCTGTTCCAGGGTGCCTATGGTTGATATACCATTCTAACTTGTAAAAGTTTCACAGGAAGTGGGGGCAGGCTCCATCTCATAGGACTCTTGGAAGCAACTGTTAGGACATATGGGTACCAAAGCAGTGACCTCATTCAGTTCCAGAAGAATGACATAACCTCACTTCCTTGTTGATGGAAACCTCTGAACTTGGGATCCAGGAAGCCAGGCACCCAGAGCCAATCCCAGTCCCAGTCCCAGTTTCAGTGTGCTCACTTGTTTGGAATTACCAAGGACAGGGTCAGTCATTCTTAGTACCTACTGATTTGAGGATGGGCAAATGCCAGGAAAGCTCTGAAGAGGAGCCTGTCCTTAAAAAGTAGGTAGTGACTCACCACTGGCTACTGACAACCTCAGAGAGTTGGCCAAGGGACCAGATCTTTGACAGGACAGGCAATTTCAGGGAAAGATAGTATGGCCCACCAGTCAGAGGACACTCTGAATAGTCACAGACCTACTTGGTGGAAGGAAGTGCCTTTGTGGGTGTGGGTGTGAGTTTGTGGTTTTGTCTCATGTTCTGAGAATAGGTAGGAAAGGCGGTTTGTTTGGTATGGACTGGACTGTTTCAAGAATGTTGTTTGACAAGGCGAGTGTTTCTGCGTTTGTGTATCACATTGTGTCTGTGGATGTAGACATTAGACAAAAGAATGCATCAATGGATGTTTCCTGTCTAGTAGACAGATTTTCAGCATTCATCATTCCCCATTTATGAATAGAGTGTGGCAGGCTTATTGATGTGCAACATCTGCTATCTTCCTAAGTTCCTGTTTTCTTCCTGAATTCTGGCCACTCTCCAGAATAAGCTCATGGTTTTGTGTCCAAGATATGTACCACCTCCAAGTTCTGTCACATGGCCATGTACTGGATAGCTGAAGGGAATGGGAGCATTTCAGAAAACTCAGATATCAGTGTGACCAGGAAAGTCTCACTGGAGAAACCCTGCTTTGCACCATTTCCTTACCTAATGTTCTGTTGCTCTGAATGTCAGGAACGTCTTTGCCTCAGACCACAACTTTTTGGAGCCTGAGGAAAACTGTTTTCAAATTGAAATGAAAAAAGTCTTTAGGCCAGCAGAGCTCCAAGTTTGTGTAGTTTTTACCTTGTCCCTTACTTTTGGAAACTCCTCGACCACCTCCAAGGTTGTAAACTCCTGAGCATTTTCCATTCCAGTTATGTATTCACTGATTTTCTAACTCTTTTACTCTAATTGTGTCTTACTTGGGGTGAAGGTATTGTCAAGGCATTGCTCTGGATGAAATATATATATATATATATATATATATATATATATATATATATATATATATATATTCTCCAGATTTTTCAAAATATGAAATATATGCGTCTTATTGTATACTCCCTAAATTCATTCATGTTCTTGTATGTGGATTACTAATCAACTTTTCACAAGATCATTCTCAGAAATATTCAAATATTCATCCACCTGAAATACATATTTGTTTCCTACTACTGAAAACTAAATTCAGTGAATGGTGCACACAAATCCTAATATTTCTACTGTACCTTACCCAGCTTAACATCAAATCAAGTAGATTCCTATGGGACATGATGTGTATTTTGGCATTCATTTTTATTCAACATTGGTACATTACTATTTCTTCAGTTAATGCACATCATAGTATATATATTTCATCCACAAGTTAGCAAATTTATAGGCATTTGGTTCACTTTCAATCACTTCCTGCTTCAGTACACATGTATTTCTCCAGGTTTCTTGACTGGACTGGTCTTTTCATGAGACTTCTTTCCAAACACATTATTTTCGATTTCCATAATCAATTCTGAAGCAAAACTCACACACAGTTCATGATTAATTATAACCCTAATATTACCATTAGATGTATAACTGGTTGTAATGAATGATTGTATATCAATATAAGAATTCTTATATATTTTCAGTTATCAATTCAATCCATTATTTAATGTGGTACCTCTAATATTATTTATTCAGCATATGGTCTATTCATTCATTATCTCTATATTCATAGACACAGGGTACACCTCTTTGTTCCCCCAATACTAATTCACAGGTCTTCAAAATATTGCCCCCTGATATGGTGAAAGAAATATTCATGTCACCTGATCTACATATACATTTTTTCACAGTAATATTCTGGACACTAAATGCAAATGTCACACTTATGATTGTACCAAACCCTAAATGGAAAGTGAACATGGATTACTAAAATCATCAATGTCCAGGTTGCCCAGTGCTCTCAAATTTCAATCCTATTGGTGATTACATATTTGTTTCTTCCTAAGATTATATATTCAAACTCAACCTTGTTCAAAATGTCTAATCCTATCACTCCCATTATACTTTGCCTGATTTTGTAATATCTCTATTATTTTCTGCTTTCCTACATATTTTTCAAATTTCATCATTGTGACTGAATCTTCATATTTGCTGATATTTACATTCACTCTCTAACAGAAACCCTATTGCTAAAGAACTTTTATTCCAAATCCTATACTCACTCTTCTTCCTAAAACTACTGACTATCTCCTGATGCTACCGAATATTCCTTTTTGACTGGATGTTCTCTTCGACATTCAATCATCCATGGTACTTAGTACTATGCCATTGTGTGTCGATTTATCTGAGACATCTGTTCAGAATATAATTCAATGCTAAGCATCCCAATCAAGTGCCCAGTTTCCTTCTGGGCTTCAAATCTTACCTATATTTCTGTTTTTATACTTATATTTCACTTATATATTCTTGTAAATATTGCAGGTTCCCAATATCATTATTTAACCCTCAGAATGATTCCTCACCCAAATTGAACCTGTTATTAACACTAATCATGCACTGTTCCCTCAATCTAACTTTACAGAAGAGCAGGGACACAGTTGGTATTTTAATACAGAAATGTAGGTGATCTTCCACCTGTTGAGAACCTAGAATGTCCATACAGAAATGATCCTTGGATAAGTTGTAGGCAGCTATGAAAGACCTGAGAGAGCAAAAGTCATCTTCCATGGCAAACAACCTGGTAAGGATAAAGGGATGTGTCTGAATCAGCCTCTCTCTTCTTAATGTAGAGAAGATGGACTAAACCACACCTGTGTGGAGAGCTGTTCCCGGGTGCCTATGGTTGATATACCATTCAAATTTGTGAAAGTGTCACAGAAAGCAGGGGCAGCCTCCGTCTCATGGTACCCTTGGAATCAACTGTTAGGACAAAGTGGTTGCCAAGGTAGTGAACTATTTTCAATCCAGAAGGAAGTGAGTTACCTCACTTCCTTGGTGATGGAACTCTCTGAACTTGGTATCCAGGAAGCCAGGCACCCAGAGTCAGTCCCAGTCCCAGTCTAAGTGGTCTCACTTGTTTGGATTTTCCAAGGACAGAGTCATTCTTTCTTGATACCTACTGATGTGAGAATGGCCAAATACCAGGAAAGCTCTGAAGAGGGGCCTTTCCTGAGCAAGCAGATAGGAGCTCACCGCTGGCTCCTGACAACTTCACAGAGTTAGCCAAGGAGACCTAATCTAATACAGGACAGGCCATCTCAGGGGAACATAGTGTGGTCCACCAGTCAGAGGACACTCCAGATAGTCACAGACCAATTTGGGGAAGACGGTGCCTTAGTAAGTGTGGGTGTGTGTTTTTTGATTGTCTCATGTTCTGAGAATATGTAGGAAAGGTGGTTGGTTTGGTTTGGAGTGAACAGTTTCTAATAAGTTGTTTGACAAGGTGAGTGATTCTATGTCTGTGTATCCCACTGTGTCCGTGGTAGTAGACATAAGAAAAGAGAATGATACAATGGATGTATCCTATCTAGTAGAACGCTTCCCAGCATTCATTCTGCCCAATTTATGAATGGACTGTGGCGTGCCTTATCAATGGGCAACACCTGCAAATTTCCTAAGTTGCTGTTTTCTTCCTGAATTCTGGCCACTCTCCAGAAGAGGCTCATGATTTTGTGTCCAAGGTATGTACCACCTCCAAGCTCTGTGACATGGCCATGTTCTGGATAGCTGAAGGGAATGGCGAGCATCTCAAAAAGCTCAGATATCTGTGTGACCAGGAAAGTCTCAGTGGAGAAATCCTGCTTTGGGTCCTTTGCTTACCTATTGTTCTGTTGCCCTGACTGTCAAAAAGTTCTTTGCCTCAGGCCACCCCTTTGTGAAACCTGAAGAAAACAGTTTTCAAATGGAAATGAATGGGCATCACCTGTGGCTCTTTGCTTAATTGCTTTGGAAAGGGATGTGTCTGAATCAGGCTTGTGGCCCTGTGTGAGGCTATGGTTTAGATTCTCAGCACCTGATGGATGTAAAGAAAGATCCCATGTGTGCGTCCAAAACCAAAATGGCCAAAAGAGCAGTCATTGTGGATGAAGTCTTTCGCTTTCCTCTGTAAGGTTTCTGAACTCTATCAAGTGAGAATAGGGAAGATATACCAAGCCAATTTTTGGCTCCTTTTGGAAAAATTGTACCACCGATGACAGCATCAGCATAAATACCCCAAAACTACCACAAGTCGCTGCACCAACAGATAGTTCACAATGCATACAAGTGAGTTCACAATGCATACAAGTGATACATAGCCCAGGCATGTTCTGCAAACAGTTCAGTGATGGCTATTGCAGAAGCTGTAGATTGGTTTTATATTTGTCTTCACCGGAACTGGGATGAAGATAGGAATTCTGGCAATAACGGCTAAAGAAAAAATTATGTATCATTCCAGAAGGCACTAAAAAAAAAAAAAAAAAAAAAAATTCTTAACAATTTACATTATCTTGAAGAGAATTATTAAATATAATGAAAAGGAAAGATGAAAGTAAACAAACAGTTCTATTAACGTCCTTTTTTTTGTTCACATCTTAGAACAATCCTCAACAGTTGTTTACCCAATTTTAATTAAACTATTTAAATTACGTGAATAAAAAAGAATATTTGGATCCATTTTTTCATGAGTGCTCATCATATATGATATATGGACGTACGTACATTCAAACATATAATACAAAACACAAGTGTGCACACATAATATAATACATACAACACATAAGATAATAGTAAAGGCCTTATAATTTTTTACATGTGAAATCACCATTGGAATGTTTAAAAAATCTATCGTCAAAAAATAGAACTGATCAGCAAAACATTAACCTAGGTCTGTATGAGCTCAAAAAACAAAAATAAAACTTCATGATGTGGGACGGAGCAATAATAAAATAGATATTGAAAAAAGCATCCTGGTTGTGTAGCAGATGTAAGGATAGCCAAACTGGAGTTTTGTATTTCAACAGTTATGGATTTGAGCCAAATAATCTTCTTTTTTGTGTATAGAAATCACTTTAGTTAATCTCTCTGGAATCCAAATTGGCTGCTGTTCTTCCTGAGGATACACACAAACAGACCCCCGACTCCAGACAATTACTGGGTCAGGACCTTTCCTATGTCCTGTTAGAATATCCTTCCAAAGTACCTTAGACTTATGCACATTTTTTGGACACATATGCCTTTCTGCAGCACTAAGTCCTGATGAATCCAAATTTAAAAATTTTAGAGTAAAAAGGGTTATTTTAAGTTTATCTTTGGGGAATATATACTCCTTTCCAATTCCGTCTTTTTGCTTTAATAAGTACATTTTAATAGTTTGATGTGCTCTTTCAACTATGCCTTGTCCCTGTGGATTGTATGGGATTCCTGTTATATGAGTAATGCCAAATGATGAGCAAAATTGTTTAAAAGAGGTAGAAGTATAACCAGGGTCATTATCTGTTTTTAACTGTTTAGGAACGCGCACAGTGGCAAAATTTTGTAAGCAATGAGCTATAACATCTTTAGTTTTTTCTCCAGCATGAAGGGAGCCCATCAAAAATCCAGAAGAAGTATCAACTGTAACATGCAAATATTTTAATTTTCCAAATTCTGGCAAGTGTGTGACGTCCATCTGCCAAACATGGTTGGGTATCAATCCTCTAGGATTGACTCCAAGATTAACTTGTGGTAAAATTGTCACACAATTTTGACATTATTTTATTATTTGTCTAGCTAGTTCCTTAGTCTTTTTAAAATGCTTTTGTAAAGAATTAGCATTGACATGCAACTTTTTATGAAAATTTATAGCTTCTTCTAGTGTTGAGAAAATATGAATGTATGTCATGTGTAGTTTTCTCTGCTAAATCATTGCCCAAACTAAGGGCTCCAGGAAATCCTGTATGTGTCCTGATATATCCTATAAAGAATGGATCTTTTCTTTCCCAAATTAAACTTTGTATAGTGGAAAGCAAAGAGAAAACAGTAGAGGAAGGGGAAATCCTACAAGCATCTTCAAGGGATACTATAGCATTAACTATATTCTGACTAAGGGAAAAAAATACAGAATCTTTAAACATCACAAAAGCTTGTAATACTGCATTAAGCTCTACCTTTTGAGCTGATCGTTTCGGTACTAAAAATGTAAAAGTTTGATCAGGTGTAACCATTGCTGCTGTACCATTATTTGACCCATCAGTGAACATATTTGGAGCATTCATGATAGGTGTTTTCTTGTCATTTTTGGAAAAATTATAGGATGCGATGAGTAAAAGGACAATAAAGGATTTGATGGTAAGTGGTTAACAAATGAAACATTAGATTTACACATATATATTTCCCAAGTATTTAACTCATTAGCTAATTCATCAATTTGATTCATAGTATATGGAGTAATAATTTTATTGGGAGAAATTCCAAACACTCCCTTTGCTTCTTTTATTCCTATGTGTATTAATTGTCCCTCAGCCTCAGGATACCTAGTAATAATAGTGTTAGAAGAATAAGATAAATGTATCCATAATAATGGACCTTCTTGCCAAAATACTCCTGTAGGAATATTTTTTGTAGGTAATACAATAAATAATAAATGCAAAATTATATCAACTCTATCCAAATGCATATTTCCCATATATGTTTCTATGCTTTTTAATGCCTTTCTTGTTTCAGGCGTTAACATTCTGGGTAAAGTTGGATCTGATGGACCATTTAGGATATCAAATAAAGGTCCTAACTCTCCTGCTGTTATACCAAGATAAGGCCTTATCCAATTTGTGTCTCCTAATAACTTTTGAAAGTCATCAATTGATTTGAGTTGATCTAATCGTATTTGAATTTTTGGTGGCGGACCATGGTTGAGGATTATAGAACTCCGAAATAATTAATTGGAAAATTTAATTTTACTATATTTATTGCTATCTCTAGATTACAATTTTTAATAATTTTGTAAGTGTGGCATAACATTCTAGCAATGGGTTTTTGGCTTTGTGTGCTAATAATACATCATCCATATAGTGAAATATTTGTAGTTCAGGATTTTGATTTCTAAGTGGCTGAATTACTTTGTTAAAATAAATTTGACACATAGTTGGGCTGTTAGCCATCCCTTGAGGGAGTACTTTCCACTCATATCTCTGATCAGGACCTTTGTGATTCAGTGCAAGGATAGTAAATGCAAAAAGTGGACTATCCTCAGGATGAATTGGAACTGAAAAAAAAAATCTTTAATATCTATACCAAAAATATGCCAAGTTTTTGCAAAGCAGACAATTGAGGAATCCGAGATTGAGCATGTCCCATAATAACCATCTCATTATTAATGGCTCTTAAATCTTGAAATAATCTCCATTTACCAGATTTCATTTGAGGACCAAAATGGGAGTATTATGGGGAAATACAGAAGGTTATATATGTCCTTCCGCTAATTCTTGTTTGACCAGGTCATGGGCTGCTTGTATCTTTTTTTTAGTCAGGGGCCACTAAGGAACTTATACTGGTCTTTCTGATTTTCAAGAAATTTTTATTGTCTCAGTGGCCCTTTCTGAAGATCCAACCCATGTCTATCTGTTAATTGATCTATTTGTATTGGTGCTTCTATGCCTTGTTCTTGTATTTCTAATTTTTTCCTTTCCTAAAACCTTGTCTAGCCATAATAGTGGGTGCATTTTGATTGATGTTTTTGTTAATGTCAAACCTAATTGATCTAGGATATCTCATCCCTATAAATTTACGGGAAGATGATCCAATACTTACGGCTGTATAGTTTCTTCACATCCTTCAGGATCCTTCCAATCTAATACCATTGCACCTTTATGGGGATTAGTCGCCACTCCTAGGCCTCGAAGCGTTTGAGTGGCTTGTTGTAATGGCCAATGTTTTGGCCATTCTTGATGAGAGATGATGCTAAGGTCTGCACCTGTATCCAGTAGCCCATTAAATTCATGTCCATGAATATTTAGTTTTAGCATGGGGCGAGAACTTAAATTTAAAGAAAGCATAGCCCAATCTACACCTGTGGAGCCTAATCCCTTGGAACCTCTTTCTACAGTATGACTGGAAAATTTATCATGTAGGCTTGGTTTTATTAGTAACTGTGCTATTCTATCTCCTGGTGAAATTACTGATATACCCTTTGGAGAACTGGCTAAAATTTATATTTCACCTTCATAATTGGGATCAATTACCCCAGGATTTATCATAAGTCTTTTTAGAGTAGAAAAGCTGCGTCCCAATAATAAGCCTACTGTTCCTTTGGGAAGAGGTCCTTTCACCCCTGTGGGAATGATTTGAACTCCCAACTCTGGAGTTAGTACTGATCTGGTGGAGGCACAGATGTCCAACCCTGTGCTCCCTCTGGTTTGTCTGATGAGGGATCTGATGGACAATGTGTCCTGGGCACTACCCTGTTGGGGTTGCTGGGTTCCTCCAGTGCTCCGTATATTTGCGGTTTGCGGCCCCAGAGTATTGGGAACCCCTGTCCATTTTTTGGCAAATGGAGCCCGATGGCTTTCTCCATGATATCGTGGATAAACACCTGGTCCTTGTTCTTTTTTTTGATAATGAAGTACCCTCTATGATGGTTTGATAATGGCAATCATTAGCCCAATGTCTCCCTCTATGGCATCGTGGCCAAATACCCCATATTCTACTCCTTTGAAACCTAGTTTTTTTAAACCCTCGTCCTATGGGACAATTCCTTTTAAAAGTTCTGTTTGTTCACAATTGTAGCATGTTCTTTGCCTGGCATCTAAAGCCTGTTTTACTGGAGCTGCCACAGTTTTCCCTTGTTCATTAATGTCTCTGGCATCTAAAGCCTGTTGTACTGCAGCTGCCACGACTTGCTCTTGTTCATTAGTGTCTCTGCACAATTTAATATATGTGTTCAAATCCACATGTTTCCATGGTCTAATGATGTCTCTGCACCCACAATTTGCTTGGTCATAAGCCAGTTGTTTTATTAATGGCATTGCTTGTTCTGTATTTCCAAAAACTCTGGTAGCTGTTGGAATAAGCCTATCTACAAATTAAGTGAAAGATTCATTAGCTCCTTGTATTACCTTAGATAATTGACCTTGTAAACCTCCATGTCCTTGTAAAGTCTTCCATGCCCTAACCACCTTTACAGGAATTTGTGGGTATACACCAGGATAATATGCAATTTGTTGCTGCTGATCCTCATAAGGTCCCTTTCCTAACAACATATCTAGATTTCTCTGAGCATTACCAGCTGCTGCATTTTGCCTAGCCGTCTCCTTGCAAAATTCCTCATTGGCAACCTTCCATAACAGATACTGACCTCCATTTAGCACAGCTTTACACATATTAGCCCAATCTCCTGGAGTCATGTTCAAGTTGTTAATGGATTCAACCAAGCTTACAATGAAGTTTGCTTGAGGACCATAGGTTGTTACAGCCTCTTTTAGCTGCTTCACTATTTTGAAATTTAAAGCATGGTGAATTCGCTGCCCTCCTACCTCAAATACAGGGCATGTTTATATTTGAGATCCTGTCTCAGGATCCAAATTATCAACTGCGGGGGTTGGGGGCCCCCCAGCATATGGAGGTGGCCTTGTTAGTTGGACATTTACATTCTCTGGTAATAGAAATGTGTTAGTAACAGTCTCCTGTAGAGGTGGCGCTGTTGGTTGGGCACTAATGCCCTCTGGTGATAGAAAGTTGTTAGTAGCAGTCTCCTTTGGTAACTTTCCCCCTGATGGCTTTTTCTGATCTAAGCTTTGTTCTCTATCTTTGTCTGAACTGAAGGCTTTGGACTAAGCAAACCAGATATGAACGTCCACGATGGCAATGTGCCAACTGGCAGAGTCCCTGGGCTGTTCTTTTCTCCTCTTTTTAAATCTTCACCATGATGATTCCATTCTGATATATTTAACAACTCCTCCTTAAAAAGCCATGGGCTACATTTTTATATTGTATCAACATATTCCCTGACTGTTCTTTATTTAGTGAGATGCCTCCTGCCTCTAACAATTTACTTAACACTTTTTCAGTTTGTTTTTTACTAATTTTTGATTCCGCATTTTTACTATAATACAACCCAACAAGATGATGCCAAACAAAACTGAGACAGAATAAAATAAAAAGAGAACAACAAAATGTCATTATAGCCTTTCTATCCTCCTGACATGTGCACCCGTCCTTTATCACTCTCTGTTCCTCAGATGTAAAAAGTTTTTCCTCAGATGTGAGCGGTTTTTCTTCCATCTCACTCATCTCCAGGGACAGGCAACTTAAAACAAAAGTAAAGCAAAACAAAAGAGGAATCTTAAAATGGCTACCCATCCTCTCGCCCTGCCCTCAGGGGCGAACAGTTTACCTTATGACTTACCCTCAGTTGGTCCCCATGCGAGCCACCAAATGCTTCAGTCTTGCTGGGAATGATTAAGGAGCCACTTGTCAAAAGAAACAAACT
>NW_027512521.1:367500-471257 GCF_048772815.1 Callospermophilus lateralis
CGTCAGAGGCAGATTCTCAAGAAGTCTTTAGGCCAGCAGAGCTCCATGGTTGTGGAGTGTTTACCCTGTCCCTTACTTTTGGAATCTCAGAAGGGAGGAAGATACACCAAGCCAATTGACGGCTCCTTTTGAAAAAATTGTACCACCAATGACATCATCAGCAAATATAACCCAACACTACCACAAGTTGCTGCACAAACAGATAGTTTACAATGCATACATGTGAGTTCACAATGTGTCCAGGCAAGTTCTGCAAGCAGTTCAGTGATGGCTATTGCAGAAGCTGTAGATTGGTTTTATCTTTGATTTCACCAGCACTGTGACGAAGATAGAAATTCTGGCAATAATGGCTAAAGAAAAAATTATGTAACATTCCAGAAAACACTGAAAGAAAACAATTTTCTTAACAATTTACATTGTCTTGGAGAGAATTATTAAATATAATGAAAAGGAAATGTGAAAGAAAACAAACAGATCTGTTAACCTCCTTTTTTGTTCACATTTTAAAACAATCCTCAACAGCTGTTTACCCAATTTAAATTAAGCCATTTAAATAATGTGAATAAAAAAATATTTGGATCAATTTTTTCATGAGCCCTCATCATATATGATATATGGACATATGAACATTCAAACATATAACACAAAACACAAGTGTGCACACATAATATAATACATACAACACATAACCTAATAGTAAAGGCCGTATAACTTTTTACATGTGAAATCTCCATTGCAATGTTTAAAAACTCTATTGTCAAAAAATAGAACTGATCACCAAAACATTAAACTAGGTATGTATGAGCTCAAAAAAACAAAATAAAATGTGGGAAAAGGCAATAATAAAATAGATATTGAAAAAAGCATCCTGGTTCTATCTTAGATGTAAGGGTAGCCAAACTGGAATTTTGGATATCAGCTGATATGGACTTGAGTCAAATCATCTTCTTTTTGTTCTGTAGAAATCGCTTCAGTTAATCTCTCTGGAATCCAAATCGGCTGTTGTTCTCTCTGTGGAAACACACAAACAGGCCCCTGGCTCCAGACAATCATTGGGTCAGGACCTTGGTTAATCTCTCTGGAATCCAAATCGGCTACTGTTTTTCCTGTGGAAACAGACAAACAGACCCCCGACTCCAGACAATTACTGGGTCAGGACCTTTCCATTGTCCTGTTAGAATATCTTTCCAAAGAACCTTGGACTTATGCACATTTTTTGGACACATATGCCTTTCCCCAGCACTAAGTCCTGATGAATCCAAATTTTAAAAGTTTAGAATAAAAAGGGTTATTTTAAGTTTGTCTTTGGGGAATATATACCATTTCCCAATTGCGTCTTTTTTGCTTTAATAAGTACTTTTTAATAGTTTGATGAGCTTTTTCAACTATGCCTTGTCCCTGTGGATTGTATGGGATTAATGTTATATGAGTAATGCCAAATGATGACCAAAATTGTTTAAAAGAGGTAGAAGTATAACCAGGGGCATTATCTGTTTTTAACTGTTTGGGAACGCCCACAGTGGCAAAATTTTGTAAGCAATGAGTGATAATATCTTTAGTTTTTTCTCCGGCATGAAGGGTGTCCATCAAAAATCCAGAAGAAGTATCAACTGTAACATACAAATATTTTAATTTTCCAAATCCTGGCAAGTGTGTGATGTCCATCGGCCAAATATGATTAGGTATCAATCCTCTAGGATTGACTCCAAGATTAACTTGTGGTAAAAAGGTCACACAATTTTGACATTGTTTTATTATTTGTCTAGCTTTTTCCTTAGTTATTTTAGAAGGCTTTTGTAAGGTATTAGCTTTGACATGGAACTTTTTACGAAAATTTATAGCTTCTTCTAGTGTAGAGAAAATATGTATGTCATGTGTACTTTTATTTGCTAAATCATTGCCCAAACTGATGGCTCCAGGCAATCCTGTATGTGCCCTGATATGTCCTATAAAGAATGGATCTTTTCTGTCCCAGATTATACTTTGTATAATGGAAAGCAAGGAGAAAACAGTAGAGGAATGGGAAATCCTACCAGCATCTTCAAGGCATACTATAGCATTAACTATATGCTGACTATCAAAAATAAATTAAATACAGAATCTTTAAACATCACAAAAGCTTGTAATACTGCATTAAGCTCTACATTTTGAGCTGATTGTTTGGGTACTAGAAATGTAAAAGTTTGATCAGGTGTAACTATTGCTGCTGTACCATTATTTGATCCATCAGTAAATATATTTGGAGCATTCATGATAGGTGTTTTTCTTGTCAATTTTGGAGAAATTACAGGATGCGATGACCAAAAAGACAATAAAGGATTAGATGGTAAGTGATTATGAAATGAAACATTAGATTTGCACATGATTATTGCCCAAGTATTTAACTCATTAACTAACTCATCAATTTGATTCAGAGTATGTGGAGTAATAATTTTATTGGGAGCAATCCCAAGCACTCACTTTGCTGCTTTTATTCCTTTGGGTATTAATTGTCCTATAGCCTCAGGGTACCTAGTAAGAATAGTGTTAGGAGAATAAGATAAATGTATCTATAATAATGGACCTTCTTGCAAAAATACTCCTGTAGGAATATTTTTTGTTGGTACACAATAAATAATAAAGGCAAACTTATATCAATTCTATCCAATTGCATATTTTCCATATATGTTTTAATGATTTTTAATGCCTTTCTTGCTTCAGGCGTTAACATGTACCGTGAATTGGGATATGATGGACCTTTTAGGATATCAAATAAATATCCCAACTCTCCTGTTGGTATACCTAGATAAGGCCTTATCCAATTTATGTCTCCTAATAACTTTTGAAAGTCGTTATGTGATTTGAGTTGATCTACTTGTATTTGAATTTTTGGTGGCGGTACATGGTTGAGGATAATAGAACACCTAAATAATTAATTGGAAAATTTAATTGTACTTTATCTATTGCTATATCTAGATTATTTTTTAATAAGTTTGTAAGTGTGGCATAACATTCTAGCAATGTGTTTTTAGCTTTGTGTGCTAATAATACATCATCCATATAGTGAAATATTTGTAGTTCAGGATTTTGATTTCTAAGTGGCTTGATTACTTTGTTAAAATAAATTTGACACATTGTTGGGCTGTTAGCCATCCCTTGAGGCAGTACTTTCCATTCATATCTCTGATCAGAACCTTCATGATTCAGTGCAGGGATAGTAAATGCAAAACGTGGACTATCCTCAGCATGAATTGGAATTGAAAAAAAAAACCTTTAATATCTATAAGTAATTTTGTTAAACCCTCCTCCTATGGGCAATTCCTTTTAAAATGTCCTGTTTGTTCACAATTGTAGCATGTTCTTGGCCTGGCATCTAATGCCTGTTTTAGTGCAGCTGCCACAATTTGCCCTTCTTCATTAATGTCTCTGGCATCTAAAGCCTGTTTTACTGCAGTTGCCACGACTTGCTCTTGTTCATTAATGTCTCTACATAATTTAATATATGTGTTTAAATCTTCATGTTTCCATGGTCTAATTATATCTCTGCACCAACTATTCGCTTGCTCATAAGCCAGTTTTTTTAGTAATAGCATTGCTTATTCTGTTTTCCCAGAACCTCTGGTACCTGTTTGAATAAGCCTATCGACAAATTCAGCATAAAGTTAATTAGCTCCTTGTATTACTTTAGATAATTGACCTTGTAAACCTCCAAGTCCTTGTAAAGTCTTCCATGACTTAATTGCATCTACAGCAATTTATGCACATACACCAGAATCATATGCAATTTGTTGCTGCTGATCCTCATAAGGTCCCTTTCCTAACAACATATCTAGATTTCTCTGAGGATAACCAGCTGCTGCATTTCGCATAGCCGTCTCCTTGCAAAATTCCTCATTGTCAACCTTCCATAACAGGTATTGTCCTCCATTTAGCACAACTTTACACATATTAGCCCAATCTGCTGGCTTCATGTTCAAGTTGTTAATGGTTTCGACCATGCTTACAGTGAAGGGTGCTTGAGGACCATAGGTTGTTACAGCCTCTTTTATCTGCTTCACTGTTTTGAAATTTAAAGCATGGTAAACTCGCTGCCCTCCTACCTCAAATATAGAGCATGTTAATATTTGAGATCTTGTCTCAGGATCCCAACTATCAACTGTGGGGGTTGGGGGCTTCCCAGCATATGGAGGTGGCCTTGTTAGTTGGACACTTACGTCCTCTGGTGATAGAAAAGTATTAGTAGCAGTCTCCTGTAGAGGTGGTTCTGTTGGTTGGACACTTACACCCTCTGGTGATAGAAAGGTGTTAGTAGTAGTCTCCTGTTGTAAATTTCCCCCTGATGGCTTTTACTGTTTTACACTTTCTTTCTCTGTCTGACTAGCTTGAGAGGCCTTCTCTTTTACATGATTTTTTTCCTCTGTCTGACTGGTTCGAGAGACCTTCTCTTTTACTTGAATTTTTTCCTCTGTCTGACTAACTTGAGAGACCTTCTCTTTTACTTGAATCAATATGTCTTCTCCTTCCTCTACCATTGTCTGAACTGAAGGCTTTTGACTAAACAAACAAGATACGAAAGTCCACAATGGCAATGTGCCAACTGGCAGAGTCCCTGGGCTTTTCTTTTCTATTCTTTTTAAATCTTCACCATGATGGTTCCATTGTGATATATTTAACAACTCCTCCTTAAAAAGCCATGGGCTACATTTTTGTATTGTATCAACGTATGCCCTGACTGCTCTTAATTTTACTGGGATGCCTCCTTCCTCTAACAATTTACTTAACACTTTTTCAGTTTGTTTTTTTTTCTAATTTCTGATGCCATATTTCTACTATAATACAACCCAACAAGATAACACCAAACAAAACAGAGATAGAATGAAATAAAAATGGAAAAACAAAATATCATTATAGCCTTTCTCTCTATCTGTTCCTCAGACACAAATAGTTTTTCCTCAGATGTGAGCGGTTTTTCTTCCGTCTCACTCGTCTCCAGGGACAGGCTATTTAAAGCAAATGTGAAGCAAAACAAAAGAGGAATCTTAAAATGGCTACCCATCCTCTTGTCCTGCCCTCAGGGGCAAGCAGTTTACCTTATCAGTTACCCTCAGTCGCTCCCCATGCGAGCCACCAAATGCTGCAGTCTGGCTGGCCACAATCAGGAGCCACTTTTCAAAAGAAAGCAACTTTATTTTTAGAACCACAAACGCCAAGCAAAAGAGCCTCTCAAGAAAAACCCTCAGAGCCCCAACTGTCACCACCGGCTTCCCACAAGCCTTTCCCTCCCACACAAGCCTCTCTCCTTTTCCCACAATCCTCCTGCTCTTGAGACCGATTGGCTGGGTCACGTGTGGAGTCAAAAAGTCCCCCAATGAGCAGCTCTGTGATCTGAAAAGGCAGGGAAGCAGCCCAATGAGCATCACCGCAGAGGAGCCAATCAGCTAGATGTTGCTGGGGCCGCTGTGAGCCAAATATCAGCTGGCAGTCTGAAAGGGTGGGGAAACAGCTCAATGAGCATCTCCAATGAGCATCACCGCAGAGGAGCCAATCAGCTAGATGTTGCTGGGGCCACTGTGAGCCAATCATCAGCCGGCAGCTGAAAGTTTGCAGGCAGCTGGAAGTTTGCTGGGCCCCTTAGGCTGCAGCTATGAACAGGAGTTGTATGCACCATTCACTGAAGGTAGTTTTCAGTACTAGGAAACAAATATGTATTTCAGGTGGATGAATATTTCTGACAATAATCTGGTGAAAAGTTGATTATAAATCCACATACTTGAACATGAATGAATTTAGGGAGTGCAAATAAGACATATATATTTCATATTTTGAAAAATCTGTAGAGTGTGTGTGTATACACACACACACACACACACACAGAGATATTAAAATGTAGCAACATATATGCCAATCGAAATTCACCATGAAATACACATCATTCACAGATCCAAACATATTCAATTTACTTTACAGGGATTTATGTATAATGTTGTTCTACTAGGAGGCTCTCCCATAGTTTGAATTTCAGTTCCAACAGCGTTTACGAGGAGTGATCCCTTCTCAAAATTTGTATCTGCCAAGTCAGCCACCTCACAAGAATGTAGGTGTGATACCAGCTGGGATTCGATATGTGCATATAAAAATACATGTGCTGAATAGGCTACACACAAAGGGAGACAGGAATTCACATATTTGTTAACTTTAAAAACACATGGATATCTAATTCAATTAAAAATAGACTGGATTTATAACACCTAACCTTTATCATGCAAAAGGCAAGTTCAAGAATACACCATGCCTCTTCTGAACTGCTTGTATTTCAATTCTGATTTGGTTACTTTTCTGCATCATATTAGAATTAGTAGTCAGAGTGTAGTAGGGTATAAGTTAGTGTCAGGGATTCAGTATTTCAAATGGAAAATTGGAAAATGAATCCAATGTGTATGCAATATGTGTTACACAAATAACTTCCCACTCTAATTCAGAAAATGGCTTGACATAACCTTCGCCCAAAGAAAGACAAAATTAGAGGAGAAGAGTCAGAAAATCTGTAAATACATATATGGAATGGAAAATTCTCAGAAGTTTAAAACTTTTGAGGCTTTAGAGGAGCTTCCAAAACTTAGGGACAGGGTAAAACTCCACAAACATGGAACTCTACTGGCCTAAAGACTTCTGGAGATACTGACAATGAGGTTGGGCACTTGAAATATACATTGTTGTCAGGAGCTTTAGCTTCCTTTTTAGTGAGAACATCAAAGCTGAGTCTGCATCTATGTGACCTGGAGGACATGGTTTCCTATTTTTCAATGAACATGAGGCAGCAGTGTTGAATTTTCTCTTTGTAGCTAAACTGTGACCACTTAGGGCTAAGTGTCTCCCCATGTGGACTTGAAAGCCATTTGGTCATCCTCCAGTGTTCATGTTATTTCTTGCTCCTGCACTGGGTGTTTTGTATTTGCTTCAAGGCATATAAGGAGTTCAACTGAGACACAGTCCTGGAGGGTGTCCTGTAATATGTGGGGGGTCAGGGTCTGCAGGAGAATGCAACAACCAGGCTTCTATCCAACATTGCTTGCCCCCTTGATCATAGCAACCAGATTGTGAACATTGCCCTGAAAACTCTCTATGTAACAATATGCCTTTATATACAAGGGTGTGCTGGCTGCACCATGTCATTCACAAGCCATTTGGAGCCAGTGTAAGATCCACATGACCCCACCACAGATGTTTTATCACACACCTGCACACCACTGCTCTAGGCCTACTACTCAGAAAGCTCCAACTTACTGACATCTCAGTTCTACACCATTTTCATGAAACACAGTCAATCAAGGCACTGTCTGGTACCCTCATGATCAGCAACAGGACATCCTACGGTTCTCCAGTGCCACCTGGTCATGGAAATTTCAAAAATGAAGTTTTTGAAATTTCATAAATGAAGTTGAAGGCACTGTGGATTTCAATTCATTCAGGAACCATTAAATGATGAGGAAGCTCATTTCAATGAAAGCTCTGGAGAACTCTCAGAGACAAGGCTTCCCAAAGAGTAGGCAAAAGGTCACATTGTGGTCTACAATGTGAGGTCCATGTGTGTTTTTACTCTCAACTACGGCTGCCAATCTTTCAGAATAAAATCATGGCATATCTTGGATGAGATTCCCAGTGCTCTGTGGAAAGCCCCCCTGGGCGTAGATCTCAGTTTCCAAGGACGACTCTCATGGGTGGACTCCTAAAATCCAAACACAATACATGGCAATACTTCTCTGAGGTCAGTTACAGAACACAGTCTCTAAGGGGAATCACACCTGAGTTCAATCCTAGGTGGACCCAGTCATCTCTTCCAAACGCCAAACAAATGACCACAATTAAAACCAAAACACTCCCACATGGCCCTTATCTTCTTCCAATAGACACACATAATATCCATTGGCTGGGGGTTTTCATGAGGGGCGCTGTGCAAGACAGTGTCCAAAATAAACTTCCTTGCCCCTCATTTGCCTAAAGTCAGGGTGTCCTGGACACCCTTCCTGTTAACCATGAGTGATCAAATAGGACTGCTGTTAATACTGTTCCAATTCTCCAATTTGAGGCCTACTGGCTCTGGGGTTTAGATTCTTTATGTGAATTGGAGTTATGAGAAAACCCACGCATCTCTGGGCTAGCCTCTGCAGGGCTTTGAAGAACTCATTTGACCGAAAGATCCCGATTCACAATTGATAAAGGTCAGGATCCTTAGAGGAAGGCGAGAGACTTCATCCACAATGACTGTTCTTTTGGCTATTTTGGTTTTGGATACAGAAGAGATTTTTCTTTAGATCCCTCAGGTGCTGAAAATCTAACCACAGCATCACAGAGGGCAAAGAGGCTTATTCAGACCCATCCCATTTCAAAGCAATTAAGCAAAGAGCCACAGGTGATGCCCATTCATTACAATTTGAAAACTGTTTGCTTCAGCCTTCACCAAGGTGTGGCCTGAGGCAAAGACCTTCCTGACATTCAGGGCAACAGAACAATAGGTAAGCAAAAGGCTTAAAGCAGGGTTTCCCACTGAGACTCTTCTGGTCACGCTGGTATCTGAGTTTTCTGAGATGCTCGCCATTTCCTTCAGCTATCCAGTACATGGCCATGTCACAGAGTTTGGTGGTGGTACATATCTTGAACACAAAACCATTTGCCCATTCTGGACAGTGCCCACAATTCAGGAAGAAAACAGAAACTTAAGGAGATAGGAGGTGTTGCCAATCGAAAAGTCAAACCGCAGTCCATTCACAAATTGGGCAGAATGAATGCTGGGAAGCTTTCTACTAGACAGGACACATCCATTGATACATTCTCTTTTCTAATGTCGACAACCACGGACACAGTGGGATACACAGACCTAGAAACACTCGCCTTGTCAAATGACTTACTAGAAATAGTCCACTTCAAACCAAACAAACTGCTTTTCCTATCAATTCTCAGAACATGTGACAAAGCCACAAACACACACCCACACCCACAAAGGCAACTTCTTTACCCAAGAAGGTCTGTGAATATCCGGAGTGTCCTCTGACTGGTTGGCCATTATTTGTTCCCCCAAAATGGCCTGTCCTGTCTCAGATCTGGTCTCCTTGGCCAACACTGTGAAGTTGTCAGGAGCCAGGGGTGAGCCACTACCTGCTTTTTCATGAAAGACCCCTCTTCAGAGCTTTCCTGGCATTTGGCCATCATCATATCAGTAGGTACCAAAAAAGACTTACTCTGTTCTTGGTAAATCCAAATAAGTTAGCCCACTGGGACTGTGACTGGGACTGTCTCTGGATGCCAGGCTTCTTGGATCCCAAGTTCAGAGAGCTCCATCACCAATAAATTAGTTAGTTCACTTCCTTCAGGAACTGAATTATGACACTACCTTGGCAACCACTTTGTTTTAACAGTAGCTTCGAAGGGTCTCATGTGATGGAGGCTGCCTCTACTTCCTGTGACAGTTTCACAAGTTAAAATGGTATATCAACCATAGGCACCTGGGAACAGCTCACCATACAAGCCTCGTTTGGTCCGTCTTCTCTACATAAAGAAGAAAGTGGCTGATTCAGACAAATCCCTTCATTCTGAGCAGGTTGTTTGCCATGGAAGATGACTTTTGCTCTCTCAGGTCCTAAATAGCTGCATACATCTTCTCCAGGGATAATTTCTGCATGGACCTTGAGGTTCTCTGCCGGTGGAAGATCCCCTCTATTTCTGTATTGTAAGACAAACTCTGTCCCTGCTCTTCTGTATAGTTACATTGAGGGAAAAGTGTATGGTAAGGCTTAATAACAGGTTCGATTTGGCTTAGGAATCATTCTGATTGATGAATAATGGTATTGGGTACCTGTGATATTTACAAGAATATACAAGTGAAATATAAGTATGAAAACAGAAATCTAGGTAAGATATGAAGCCCAGAAGAGCATTAGGCTCTTGATTGGGATACTTAGCTTTGAATTTTGTTCTGCACAGATGTGTCAGATAAATCGATATACCATGGCATAGGACCTTGTACCTTGGATGATTGAATGTTGAAGAGAACATCCAGTCAAACAGGGATAGTCGGTATTATTAGAAAGATAGTTGGTAGGTTTAGGAAGAAGGGTGAGTATAGGATTGGCAGCAAAAGTTCTTCAGCAATTGGGTTTCAGATAGAGAGTGAATGTAAAAGTTAGTATATGTGAAGAGTCAGTCACAATGATGAACTGGGGAAAATATATAGGAAAGCAGATATGAATACAGACATTATGAAATCAGGCAAAGTATAAAGTCAGTGATAGGATTAGGCATTTTTAACAGGGTTGTTGTTGAATATATAATCTAAGGAAGAAACAAATATGTACTCAACAATAGGATTGACATTTGAGAGCATTAGGCAACCTGCACATAGATGTTTTTAGTAATCCATGCTCACTTTCCATTTAGGCTTTCGTACAATCAAAGTGTGACCTTTGCTTTTTTGTCGAGAATATTACTGTGATAAAATGTATATGGACATCAGGTGACATGAGTATTTCTTCCACCAATTCTGTAAGCAATATTTTGAAGACGTATAAATAAGTGTTGGGTGTAAAATTAGGTGTACCTGGAGTCTTTGGATATAGAGATAATGCATGAATAGACTATCCTGAGAATAAATAATATAACTGGTTCCAACTTTAAATAATTTTTTGAATTGATATCTGAAAATATACAGAAAATCTTATATTGCTATACAATCATTCATTCCATCCTGTTACATTCTAATGGTAATATGAGTGTTATGGTTTATCATGAAGAGTGTGTGAGTTTTGCTTCAAAAGTGATTGTGGAAGTCAAAAATAATGTGTTTGGCAAGAAGTCTCATGAAAAGACCAGTCAAGAGACCTGGAGGAATAAATGTGTTCTGAAGAAGGAATTGATTAAACATGAAAAAAAATTCTTATAAATTTGTGAAACTCTGGATGAAATATATATACTATTATATATATATATATATATATATATATATATATATATATATATATATATATATATATATATATATATATATATTTGAATATATGTAGAATACATAGGTAAAATATATGTATGAAAACAGAAATCTAAGTAAGATTTGAAGCCCAGAAGGGCATTGGTCCCTTGATTGGGACTACTTAGCTTTGAATTACTTTCTGCAAAGTTGTCTCAGATAAATCCATATACAATGACATAGGACCTTGTACCTTGGATGATTGAATGTAGAAGCGAACATCCAGTCAAAAAGGGATAGTTGGTAGTGAAAGTTTAATAAAATAGGTACTTGTCACTTCCTGTGTTTCTGTATGCTTAATAAAACACTGTTGAAATCTTGAGAATTGTTTGCTAATCTTGTTCCCAGAATGTGCTGTCCCCATCTGCCAAACTGCAGATTGTACTCCCTCACCCGGTTAAGCGCTAACTGCCCACTGACCCTTACCCATCAATAAACTTCCCTCCCTGCCCTCTCCAAGAAAAGTATATAAGCTCTGCTGAAGCTGTTCTCAGGACTCTCTGCTCTATTCAAGTGAACTCTGAGCCCCAGCCTGCTGGACCCCCAGTAAATCCTTTGCTGTTGCATGTTAAAGTCTCTTGGTTGTCCCTTCCTCTGACACTAGCCCGACCTTTACATATGGAGGTTCCACAGAGATCAAGCAGCGGTGGACGAGAGACCCCAATGGACCCCCCTCAGATAAGTAAGGCGCCTCTTTCTGGTTTCAGGTTTCATGTTAGGGTTTGGCAAAATGGCTGTCAATGAAGAGTGTGAGCTCTCTCTGATGGTGGCTGACAGTCGTGTTACAGAACCACAGGCCACGTCCCTGGAGGACGCCTGAGAGGACTCGGGAAATTGAGGAACAATAGTCTCCTTGACTCAGTGATATTTTGTTTTGGATTCAGTATTGCCAGTCCATCGGATTTTGCCGGCTACTCAGTCATGGTCTCAGTGTTGAACGTCCATTGCCTGTCTTTATTGTCTTGTCTTGCCTGTGTCATGTGTCTTGCTTTCACTGTTTGTGTATCTCTCATTATGGAACAGAGCACTTCAATGCCTCTGTCCCTGACCCTTGATCACTATACCAAAGTCCGTTTAAGGGCTCAGAATCTCTTTATTTCAGTAAAGCCCCGGATGTGGTAGACTCTCTGTACCTCCGAATGGCCCACCTTTGGAGTCGGATGGCCCCTAGAAGGATCTTTCTACTTCCCACTAATTTATAATTCAGAGATATTGTCTTTCAGCCGTGGCCAGATAGTCATCTGGATCAACAGCCATATATTTTAATTCAGCAGGACCTCTGCAAATTTCCTCCTCAATGGGTCAAGCCTTTCCTTGCCCCTGCCCCCGCAATGACTCCTTCCCCCAGGAACTCACAAACACTCTGCTCCTCCTCCTCCTCCACACTCTGTTTTCCCTTTGTCACCAGATTTGAGTCTACTGGACTCTCCTCCCCCTCCTTATCCCCTGCCCTCATCCTCTAACCCCCAACACCCTCTAAGTGATACCCCTGCTGCTGACTGAGCCTCTCCTCCATTGAAGGAAGCTAAGCCGGCCCAGTGCCCTCCAGGTAATTCCCCTGCAGCACACACAGCACCTCCTCCCATGGAGGAAGCTGGCCCTGCTAAAGGAACTCGCTGGCGGTGAATGATTGAAAACCCTGGAACTCTTGGGATGCCTCCCCTTCGACCCTATGGACCAATGATTGACAATGGCCATTGGGGGAAAATTCAAGCCTACCAGTATTGGCCGTTCTTCTCTTCAGACCTATGGAACTTAAAAAATAGCAATCCCCCTTTTACCGAGGACCCCACCCGGCTCTCAGGTGTGGTTGAGTCATTGATGTTTTCACACCAGCCTACTTCGGATGACAGCCAACAACTGCTAGGGACTTTCTTCATGACAGAGGAAAAAAAGGGAATTCTCCAGGAAGCTAAAAAATATCCTTGGACCAGGTTTGCATCCGACACAACTTACCAACATAATCAAAGCCGGCTTTCCCTTGAACCGACCCAACTGGGACCCCAACACCTTTGAAGGTAGGGAGCATCTGTCCACTTATCGCCGGGCTCTAATAGTGGGTCTCCGAGCAGCCGCTAGTGACCAACTAATTTGGCCAAGGTAAGAGAGATTATCAGGGGCCTGATGAATCTCCCTCTATGTTTCTAGAGAGAATTATGGAGGCATATAGGAGCTCTAATCCTTTTTATCGTCAGGCAGAGAATCAAAAGGCATCTGTCACGATGGCCTTATTGGGCAAACTGCCCTGGATATTAAAACAAAGTTACAAAGCTTAGATTGATTACAAGATATGACTTTGAGAGATTTAGTCAGAGAAGCTGAGAAGGTATACTATAAGAGAGAAACTGAGGAAGAGAAGGGAGCAAATGGAGGATAAAAGAAACAAAAGGCAGAGTAAGGCGTTGACTAAGGTCCAGGTCACAACAACAAATAGGCCAAAAATTAAGAAACAGGGAGACAAGAAGGTATACATTGGCCCACGACAGAGGCCACCCTTGGCCTCAGATCAATGTGCCTACTCAAACAAAAAGGACACTGGGCAAAAATTGACATAGAAAGCGACAGCCACGCCAGCCAGCCATTCTGACTCTGGAGGATGACTAAGAAAGTCGGGGCTCAGATCCCCTCCCCGAGCTCAGAGTAACTTTTGAAGTGGAGGGGACCCCAGTAAACTTTGAAGTGGATACAGGGGCAATATACTGAGCCCATAAGGCCACATTGGACCCTCTATCAAATAAAAAATCTCTATTTCAAGGGGCTAATGGCAGTAAATATCGGGCTTGGACAACTAAGAGGACCATGGACCTGGGAAAAGGAAAAATCCATCACTCCTTCCTAGTAGTCCCAGAATGCCTGGCCCCATTGATGGGCGGAGATCTGCTCACCAAGCTCTGGGCCAAAATAAATTTTAACCCTGAAGGCCCTTAAGTGGAATTTCTAAATCTTTCAGTAAAAACTCCAAGAGCCACGGCTCTAACTACGTCAGTAGAAAATGTACATCAACTCACTCACCTTGGTTCAAAGAAACTGCAGGCATTCCTGAAGGATCAAGAACAGAGTTTTCCACTAACAGACTCACAGTGAAGAAAATAACTGAATGGGTAACAAAAGCCTGTTGGGTTCATCAATTGGTAAATGCTTACCCTTCCAAGCTTCCTGTATGAAAGCACATACGAGGAACCAAACCAGGACAATACTGGGAAGTGGACATTACTGAAATAAAGCCAGCAAGGTATGGACTTAAATATCTCCTAGTCTTTGTAGATACATTTTCAGGATGCATTTAAGCCTTCCCCACAAAAAAAAGAAAAAAAAAAAGAAAAGAAATAGCGCAAATTTTGGTCAAGAATATCCTAGAAGATATTTTTCCAAGATACAGCCTGCCTAAGTTAATAGGGTCTGATAATGGACCGGCGTTCATGGCCCAGGTAAGTCAGGGGTTAGCCAGGACCCTGGGGATTAATTGGAAGTTACATTGTGCTTATAGACCCCAGAGTTTAGGACAGGTAGAAAGAATGAACCAAACCATTAAACAGACCTTAAAAAAATTAAGCTTAGAGACCGGAATAAAAGATTGTACTATGCTCCTGCCTTATGCACTGTTAAATGAAGAAAATACTCACTCTGATTTTAGTGTAACCTCACCCCCTATGAAATTCTCTATGGAGCCCCTCCTCCAGTAAGGGACCTAACACCAACTCTAAGACCTTACAATCCCTTCCACACCAGCTTGCTTGACAGACTTAAAGCTCTTGAAAGAATTCAGTGACACCTGTGAAAACAGCTGGCCACTGCCTACCAAACTGGGGACGAGGGGACTCCACATCGATATCAAGTAAGAGACTTTGTCTTCGTAAGACGACATCAGGTGACATCGCTGGAACCCCGCTGGAAAGGACCATTCCAGGTGCTACTTATAACACCTACAGTGGTAAAGGTAGATGGAATCACTTCCTGGATGCATGCCTCTCATCTCAAGCCTGCGCCCTGTCCAGACATTGACTGGAAACTGGAATTGGCTGGAAACTGGAAAAGACTGGTAACCCTTTCAAATTGCACATTCGCCGTGTGGATAAGGCTATAGACTCTCCCCTTGACCACCAGTATTTCTAACCCTCATCACCCCTTTCAGCAGCGATGGCTGATCACAAATTCTACTGGACAAGAAGTTTAATCAATCTTGCATACAGCCCCCTTAGGGACCTGGTGGCCATCTCTCCACCCAGACATTTGTCAGCTGGCTATATGTCTTTCCTATTCAGATATCCCTGAAGAAGAGGATCCCACTAAAATTCCATTAAATCCCTTCCGTATCATATGTAATGGAAACAAACATTATGGATGTAGGGACACGTGAGCCAGATGCAGGTCGGCTAGCCTAGATTACTATGTTTGCCCGGTGAACTATCAAAGCCACAAACAGCCATGGCTGTGTGTGGGAAAAGCCGACTTCTTCTGTAATCAAGGGGATGTGAGCATACAGGGGCTGCACGATGGAACCCAAACTCCTAATCAAATTCAGTACACAGCATTGGCCATATTACCAATAAGATAACCTAAATCGATGGCACCCAGAGGGGTCTCTAGATCCTCAAATTCTGTGGAACCTTTTTAACTTTGGGAAGGGCTCAAAGGCGTGAAAAGAGATTCCCCTATGTGGAGGCCTTTTCCGTCCTTCGCTCACATCCTGAACTATGCTTCTCCAATAGATCCTCACCCTCAGCCTTCTGCTCTAGTCTCTCTGCTGTCACTCCCACCTCAACAACCTGATTTCTCCCATCCCGTTACTAGATCAACAACCCAAACATCCGCCGGTTCTCAGACCATTGCCCCCTTGCTGAGGTAGCAGGTACTTAGTTACCACTCTACCCACTCACTCCTCTCTTCTCCTGTCAGCACCCATACGGGGTTTCACCAGGTCTTTTTACCAGCTAACCTAAAGCTCAAAATAGCTGAGAAGACCCCTATCCAAGATGTAATAAAAATGGTCTTTAAAGTTGCTTTGTCATCACTGAAAACAGGTTACTAAGAATTTAAAGTCCCTCACAGGCTTTTTGAATACACACTCCCATCTTCCCCTCTTTTCTACATGTTCTACTGCTCAAGTTTTTGTTGCTAGAAAATCCCAAACCCCTTTCCCATTATTCTTTTACATCTCTCCGTACTCATTCTCAGATCCTCGGAACTGCTCTAAGTCCCGCCTTCCCTCTCTTTCCCCTCTGTTCCACACCCACAGAAAAGTCTTAACTGATCTTCTCCAGATGTCTTCACCATGGCTGACTTTAGGACGTTCAGCAAAAGAGTCCCTATAAAAGAGTTCAGTGTAGACAAACTTCCTGTTTTCATGTGGCCCTGTTCTACTTGGCCACTGGCTAAAACAATCAGTACTTGTAAGCTAGACACCCCCTTACTAGTTTTTCACAAAATATGTGAACAAGGCCTCTGACTTTGAGCTGGGGCTTCAAAGAGATGGCTACATTTCTATGATAAAGAAGTTACCAACTGGCTCCATGGTAACAGCTGGCAAGCGGAAAAAAGAAAGGGATGAAATATCTCTCCCCCTCCCAGGTGTCCTTGAAAAGTTAATTTGCTCAGAACAGAGGAAAAAAACATAAAAAAAACTGCTTTTTGTGAATTTCTGCTGACTGTGAACTTCTGAGCACATTCCCTTACATGTTGGGTACAAAATTCTGAAACTTCCTAAACTTGGGGTTCATGGGATTAATTGATTACAACAGAAGCAATGCCCTCTGAATCCGTTTGCAACCAAATAGGACTGTTTCCCTAGCTTTGGTGCTATCTTAGGTGCCTTGTCTTGACTGTTCCTACAAGAGTATAATTCTATATACTTAAACATTTTTATGTTTTCATTAAATGGTCAACAGTGGTGATTAAATGTGTAATGGAGCAGAGGTTACCCAGAGTGCTCTATCATGATGCAGGTTCATTTGAAGATCAAACAGGGGGGCATAAAACCCGGTTCCACAGGCAACATATATCCCTCACTTCAGCCATCCTATTAGGAATACGAGTTGCTGCAGGGGAGGTCACAGGAACCACTGCCTTGGTCCATGGTACAAAGCAAAATACCCAATTAGAAGCAGCAATAGACCAAAACTTAAAGATATTAGAAACCTCCATCACAGCTTTGTGGGAATCTTTAACCTCTCTCTCTGATGTTGTTTCATACAACAATCGAGGGTTGGACCTCCTCTTCATGAGAGAATGGTGCCTTTGTGCTGCATTGAGGGAAGAATGTTATTTTTATGGCAACAATACTGGAGTTGTAAAAAATTTATGAGTAAAATAAAAGGATGCCTTGAAGAGTGTCAACGAAAGAGAGAGGCCCAAAAAGGGTGGTTTGAATCTTGGTTCACACAGTCCCCCTGGTTAACTATACGTTTATCAACCTTGGTCAGTCCAATAATAATACTCACATTCTTGCTAACTATAAAACCCTGTTTGCTCAACCATGTATTTTCATTTCTCCAACCTCAAATTAGACAAGTTAAACTTATGGTAATACCCCACTAGCAGACATAGAATGTGACACCACTCCAATGATCACTTTTATGATTAAAAGTAGCCAGAAGAAGACGTGGGGAATGAAAGGTTAATAAAATGGTACTTGTCACTTCCTCTTTTTCTGTATGCTTAACAAAACACTGTTGAAATCTTGAGAACTGTTTGCTAATCTTGTTCCCAGAATGTGCTGTCTCCAACTTCCAAAATATATAATGTACTCCCTCTCCCGGTTGCATGCAAACTGCCCACTCGCCCTGACCCATCAATAAACTTCCCTCCCTGCCCTCTACAAGGAAAACACATAAGCTCTGCTTAAGATGTCCTCAGGGCTCTCTGCTCGATTCAAGGGAGCTCTGAGCCCCAGCATGCTGGACCCCCAATAAACCCTTTGCTGTTCCATGAGACAGTCTCTTGGTGGTCTCTTCCTCCGACGCTCACCTGAACATTACTTGGATGATTGAATGTAGAAGAGAACATCCAGTCAAAAAGGGATAGTCGGTAGGATTAGGAAGATAGTCGGTATGTTTAGGAAGGAGAGTGAGTATAGGATTTGGAACAAAAGTTTTTTAGCAATAGGGTTTTGGTTAGAGAGTGAATGTAAATGTGAGCACATATGAACCATCACAATGATGAACTGGGGAAAATATGTAGGAAAGCAGATATCAATAGAGACATTACGAAATCAGGCAAAGTATAAAGTGTGTGATAGAATTAGGCATTTTCAACAGGGTTGATTTTGGATATATTATCTTAGGAAGAAACGAATATATTGTCACAAATAGGATTGACTTTTGAGAGCATTAGGCAACCTGGACATGGATGTTTTTAGTAATCCATGTTAACTTTACATTTAGGCTTTGGTAGAAACATAAGTGTGACCTTTTCTTTTTGTGTCCAGAATATTACTGGGTTAAATTGTATATGTAGATCAGGTGACATGAATATTTCTTCCACCATTTCTGGGAGCCATAATTTGAATACGTATAAATTAGTATTGAGTTTACAATGAGGTGTACCCTGTTTCTATGAATATAGAGACAATGCATGAATAGACTATACTGTGAATAAATAATATAACTGGTTCCACTTTAAATAATGGATTGATTTGATATCTGAAAATATATAAGAAATCTTATATTGATATACAATCATTCATTCCATCCAGTTATACATCTAATGGTAATATTAGGGTTATGGTTTATCATGAACGGTGTGTGAGTTTTGCTTCAAAAGGGATTATGGAAATCAAAAATAATGGGTTTGGTAAGAAGTCTCATGAAAAGACCAGTCAAGAAACATGGAGGAATACATGTGTTCTGAAACAGAAAATTATTGAAAGTGAAACACATACCCATAATTTTTCTAACTTGTGGATGAAATATATATGCTCTATTATGTGCATTACCTGAAGAAATAGTAATGTACCAGTGGCGAATAAGAATGAACATGAAAATACACATCATGTCCCATATGAATCTACTTGTATTAATGAGAAACTGGGTCAATTATTGTAGAAATATTAGGATATGTATGCACCATTCACTGAAGTTAGTTTTCATTACTAGGAAGCAAATATGTATTTCAGGTGGATGAATATTTCAGAGAATAACCTTTTGAAATGTTGACTATAAATCCACATACATGAATATGAAAAAATTTAGGGAGTGTATAATAAGGCATATATATATTTTATATTTTAAAAAAATCTGGAGTGTGTATATATACACACAGAGAGAGAGAGAGAGACATTAAAAAGTAGCAATATATATGCCAATCGAAATTCACCGTGATATATATATCTTACACAGATAGAAAAATATTCAATTTACTAAACATGGATTTATGTATAATATTGTTCAACTAGGAGGCTCACACATAGGATGAATTTTCAATTCCCATAGCGTTTAGGTGGAGTGATCACTTCTCATCATTTGTATCTGTCAAGTCAGACACCTCACAAGAACGTATGTGTGATACCAGGTAGTATTCTATATGTGCATATAAAAATAGATGTGCTCAATAGGTTACATAAAATGGGAGAGAGGAATTCACATATTTGTTAAATTTAAAAATACATGGACAACTATTTCAATTTAAATCGACTAGATTTATAGCACCTACATTTTGTCATGCAAAAGCCATGTCCAACTATACACCATGCCTCCTCTGAACTGCTTGTATTTATATTCTGTTTGGGTTATTTTTCTTCATCTTATTAGGATTAGTAGTCAGAGACAAGTAGGGTATGGGTTAGTGTCACGGATTCAGTATTTCAAATGGAAAATAGGAAAATAAATCCAATGTGTATGCAAATATGTGCCACAAAAAATATTCCCACTCTCATCCAGAAAAATGCCTTGAAATTATCTTCGCCCCAGGTAAAACACAATTAGAAAAGAAGAGTTAGAAAATCTGTGAATACATATGTGGAATGGAAAATGCTCAGGAGTTCACAACCTTGGAGGTGGTAGAGGAGTTTCCAAAAGTAAGGGACAGTGTAAACACTCCACAATCATGGAGCTATGCTGGCCTAAAGACTTCTTGAGAAACTGCCTCTGAGTTTGGGCATTTGAAATATATGTTGTTGTCAGGAGGTTTAGCTTCCTTTGAAGTGAGACCATCAAACCTGGGTCAGTATCTATGTGACCTGGAGGACATGGTTTCTTATTTTCCGATGAACATGAGGCAGCAGTGCTGAAGTCTCTTTGTAGGTAAACTGTGGCCTCTTCGGGCAAAGTGACACCCCGTGTGGACTTTGAAGCCATTTGGTCATCCTCCACTTTTCGTGGTGTTTTTTTGCTGCTGCACTGGGAGTTTGGTATTTGATTCATGACATACAAGGAGTTCAACTGGGACACAGTGCATGAGGGAGTCTTGTAACGTGTGGTGGGTCAGGCTCTGCAGGAGAATGCACCAACTGGGCTTCTATTCCACATTGCTTGCCGCCTTGACCATAGCAACCTAATTCTGAACATTGCCCTGAAAACTCTGCATATAACAAGATGCCTTTTCATATAATGGTCTCCTGGCTGCATCAAGTCAGTCACAAGCCATTTGGACGCCAATGGCAGATCCACATGGCCACATCACAGATGTATTATCACACACCTGCCTACCACTGCTCTAGGCCCACTACTCAGCTGGCTCCAACTTACTGGCATCTCTGTTCTACACCATTTTCATGAAACCCAGTCAATCAAGGCACTGTCTGTTACACTCATGATCAGCAACAGGACATCCAATGGTTCTCCAGTGCCATCTGGTCATTGGGAATTTCAAAAATTTCATGGTGTTTTCCTTTCCATTTTTCAAGAATGAAGTTGGAGGCACTTTGGGGTTTCCATTCATCCAGGAACCATTACATGGGGAGGAAGCTCATTTCAATAAAAGCTCTGAGGAACTCTAACAGGCAAGGCTTCCCTAACACTGGCCAAAAGGTCACATGAAGCCAGGCCCATTGAGGTCTACAACGTGAGGTCCATGTGTCTTTTGACTTTAACTATGGCTGCCAAGTTATTCAGAATAAAATCATGTGATATCCTTGCTGAGATTTTCAGCTCTCTGTGGAAAGCCATCCTGGGCCTAGATCTCAGGTTTCAAGGGCAACTCTCATGTGTGGCCTCCTACAATGCCAACACAATTAATGGCAATACTTCTCTGAGGTCAGTTCCAGAACTCAGTCTCCAAGGAGAATCACACCAGAGTTCAAGCCCATGTGGACCCTGTCATCTCTTCCAAACGCCACACAAATGACCACAATTAAAACCAAAACATTCCCACATGGCCCTCATCTTCATCCATATAGGCACTCATCATAAACTCTGGCTGGAGGTTTCCATGAGGGATGCAGCCCAAGACAGTGTCCAAAATATCCACCATTGCCCCTCATTTGTCTAAATTTAGGGTGGTCTGGAAACCCTTTCTGTGAACCAAGAGTGATCAAATAGGCGTGCCGTTAATACTGCTCTGCTTCTCCAATTTGAGGCCTACTGACTGTCAGGTATAGATTGCTTATGTGATTTGGCATCATGAGAGAAACCAAGCACTTATGCAGGACTTTGAATAACTCATTTGACCTATAGGAATCCTATTCTCACTTGATGGACGTCAGGAACCTAACAGAGAAAGGCAAGAGACTTCATCCACAATGACTGATCCTTTTGCCATTTTGGTTTTGGATGCACACATGGGATCTTCTTTAGATTTATCAGGAGCTGAGAATCTTAGCCACAGCCTCAACCAGGGCCTAGTGTCTGATTAAGACACATCCCTTTCCAAAGAAATTAAGCAATGAGCCACAGGTGATGCCCATTCATTTCCATTTGAAAACTGTTTCTTCAGGCTTCAAAAAGGGGTGGCATGAAACAAAGACCTTCCTGACATTCAAGGCAACAGAACCATAGGTAAGCAAATGGCCCAAAGCAGGGTTTCTCTAATGAGACTTTACTGGTCACACTAATATCTGAGATGTTCCCATTCCCTTCAGCTATCAAGAACATGGCCATGTCACAGAGCATGGAGGTTATACATATCTTGGACAATAAATCATGAGCTCATTCTGGAGAGTGGCCAGAGTTCAGGAAGAAAACCGGAACTTAGGAAGTTAGTAGTTGTTTCCTATCCATAAGACAAGCCACAGTCTATTCATCACTTATGAACGATGAATGCTGGGAAGCTTTCTACTAGACAGGACACCTCCATTGATGCATTCTCTTTTCTAATGTCTAAAACCACGGACACAGTGGATACACAGACATAGAAACACTCGCCTTGTCAAAAGAGTTACTATCAACAGTAGACTCCAAAGCAAACGAACCACCTTTATTACCTATTCGCAGAATATGAGACAAAACCACAAACTCACACCCACACACATAAAGTCACCTCATTCCCAAAAGTGGATCTGTGACTATCTGGAGTGTCCTCTGACTGGTGGGCCATACTATGTTCCTCTCGAAATGGCCTTTCCTCTCTCAGATTTTGTCTCCTTGGCCAACTCTGTGATGCTTTGAGGAGCCTGCAGTTAGCCACTACCTGCTATCTCAGGAAAGGCCTCTCTTCAGAGCTCAATTGGCATTTGGCCATCCTCAAATCAGTAGATACCAAGAAGGTCTGAATCTGTACTTGGTAAATACAAACAAGTGAACCCACTGGGACTGGGACTGGGACTGGCTCTCGGTGCCTGGCTTCTTGCATCACAATTTCAGAGAGTTCCATCACCAAGGAAGTTAGCTAGGACACTTCCTTCAGGAACTGAATGAGGTCACTGCCTTGGCAACAACTTTGTCCTAACCGTTGCTTCCAAGGGTTCCATGAGATGGAGGCTGCTCCTACTTTGTGTGACAATTTGACTTGTTACAATGGTATATCAAAATAGGCACCTGGGAACAGCTCTCCACGCAGGCCTGCTTAGGTCCATCTTCTCTACATTAAGAAGAGAAAGGCTGATGCATACACATCCCTTCGTCCTGTTCAGGTTGTTTTCCATGAAGATGGATTTTGCTCTCTCAGATCCTTCATAGCTGCCTACATCTTCTCCAGGGATCATTTCTGCATCGAAGTTTGAGGTTCTCAGCAGTTGGAAGATACCCTACATTCCTGTATTGTAAGGCGAACTCTGTCCCTGCTCTTTTGTAATTTTAGATTGAAGCAACAGTGTATGGTTAGGGTTAATAACAGGTTCGATTTGGGCAAGGAATCATTATGCGGGATGAATAATGGTATTGGGAACCTGCAATATTTATAGGAATATAGAGATGAAATATAAGTATGAAAACAGAAATCTAGGTAAGATTTGAAGCTCAGAAATGCATTGGGCAACTGATTGCGATACGTAGCTTTGAATTACGTTCTAGATACATGTTTCAGAAAAATCGATATACAATGGCATAGGATCTTGTACCTTGGATGATTGAATGTAGTAGAGAACATCTACTCAAAAAGGGATAGTCGATAGGATCAGGAACATAGTCAGTATGTTTCGGAAGAAGAGTGAGTATAGGATTTGGACCAAAGTTCATAAGCAATAGGGTTTCGGTTAGAGAGTGAATGTCAATGTCAGCACATGTGAAGGGTCAGTCACAATGTTGAACTGGAGAAAATATGTAGGAAAGTAGATATCAATAGAGACATTAGGAAATCAGGCAAAGTACAAAGTGAGTGAAAAAATTAGACATTTTCAATGGTATTGAGGTTGAATATATAATCTTAGGAAGAAACAAATATGTAGTCACCAACAGGATGATCATTTGAGAGCATTAGGCAACCTGGACATGGATGTTTTTAGTAATCCATGTTCAGTTTCCGTTTAGGCTTTGTTACAGTCATACGTGTGACTTTTGCATTTTGTGTCCAGAATACTACTGTGATAACATGCATATGTAGATCAGGTGACATGAGTATTTCTTCCACCATTTCTGTGAGCAATATTTTGAAGATGTATAAATTAGTATTGGGGGTACAAAGAGGTGTAACCTGTGTCTATGAATATAGAGATAATGCATGAATAGACCATACTGTGAATAGATAATATAACTGGTTCCACTTTACAAAATGTATTGAATTGATATCTGAAAATATATAAGAAATCTTATATTAACATAAAATCATTCATTCCAACCAGTTATACATCTAATAGTGATATTATAGTTATGATTTATCATGCAGTGTGTGTCCGTTTTGCTTCAAAAGTGATAAAGGAATTCGAAAATAATGTGTTTGGAAAGAAATCTCATGAAAAGATCAGTCAAGAAACATGGAGGAATCCATGTGTTCTAAAGCAGGAAGTGATTGAAAGTGAAACAAATGCCTATAAATTTGCTAACCTGTGGAGGAAATATATATCCTATGATGTGCATAAACTGAAGAAATTGTAATGTCCCAGTGTTGAATAAAAATGAACATCGATAAACACATCATGTCCCATAGGCATCTATTTGCATTGATGATAAACTGTGTCAGTTACTATAGAAATATTAGGATTTGTATGCACCATTCACTGAAGTTAGTTTTCAGTACTAGGAAGCAAATATGTATTTCAGGTGGATGAAATTTTTTGAGAATAATCTTGTGAAAAGTTGATTATAAATCCACATTCATGAACATGAATAAAATTAGGGAGTGTATATAAGACACATATATTTCATATTTTGAAAAATAGAAGGAGAGAGTGTATATATATATATATATATATATATATATATATATATATATATATATATACACACACAGACACACACACATACACACCCAGAGACATTAAAAATAGCAATATATGCCAATCAAAATTCACCATGAAATATATATCATCCACAGATCCAAAAATATTCATTGTACTGAACATGGATTTGTGTATAATTTTGTTCAACTAGGAAGCTCACCCATAGGTTGAATTTTCAGTTCCAACGACATTTAGAAGGAGTGATCTTTTCTCTCAATTTGTATCTGCCAAGTTAGCCACCTCACAAGAATGTACGTGTAGTACCAGGTAGGATTCTCTATGTGTATATAAAAATATATTTGCTGAGTAGGCTACAGAGAAAGAGAGACAAGAATTCACATATTTGTTATCTTTAAAACCACATGGACAACTATTGCAACAAAAAATTGTCTAGATTTATAACCCCTAACCTTTAAAATGCAAAAGGCAAGTCCAACTATACACCATGCCTCCTCTGAACTGCTTGTATTTCTATTATGTTTGGGTTATTTTTCTGCCTCATATTAGGATTAGTAGTCAGAGACTAGTAGGGTGTGGTTTAGTGTCAGAGATAAAGTATTTGAAATGGAAAATTGGAAAATGAATCCAATATGTATGCAAATATGTCCTACACAAAAGTCTTCCCACTCTCATCCAGATAAATCCTTTGACATTACCTTCACCCCATGTAAGATGCAATTCGAAGAGAAGAGTTAGAAAATCTGTGAATACATATCTGGAATGGAAAATGCACAGGAGTTCACAACCTTGGAGGTGGTAGAGGAGTTTCCAAAAGTAAGTGACTGTGTAAACACTCCACAAACATGGAACTCTGCTGGCCAATAGCCTTCTTGTAAAACTGCCTCTGAGTTTGGACACTTGAAATATATCTTGTTGTCTGGAGCTTTAGCTTCATTTCTGGTGAGACCATCAAACCTGGATCTGCATCTATGTGACCTGGAGGACATCGTTTCTTATTTTCCATTGAACATGTGGTACCAGTGTTGATTTCTCTCTTTGTTGGTAAACTGTGGCCACTGGAAGCTTATTGTCTCCCTGAGTGGACTGTGAAGCCATTTGGTCATCCTGCCCTTTTTGTGGTGTTTCTTTCTTTTTTTTTTTAATTTTATTTTTTTATTGGTTGTTCAAAACCCTACAAAGCTCTTGACATATCATATTTCATACATTAGCATACATTAGCTTCAAGTGAGTTATGAACTCCCTTTTTTGCCCCAAGTACAGATTGCAGAATCACATGGGTTACACATCCACATTTTTACATAATACCATAATAGTAACTGTTGTATTCTGCTACCTTTCCTATCCTCTACTATCCCCCCTCCCCTCCCCTCCCATCTTCTCTCTCTACCCCTTCTACTGTAATTCATTTCTCACCTTGTTTATTTTCCCATTCCACTTACAACCTCTTATATGTAATTTAGTATAACAATGAGGGTCTCCCTCCGTTTCCATGCAATTCCCCTTTTCTCTCCCTTTCCCTCCCACCTCATGTCTCTGTTTAATGTTAATCTTTTCTTCCTGCTCTTCCTCCCTGCTTTATTCTTAGTTGCTCTCATTATATCAAAGATGACATTTGGTATTTGTTTTTTAGGGATTGGCTAGCTTCACTAAGCATAATCTGCTCTAGTGCCATCCATTTCCCTGCAAATTCCAAGATTTTGTCATTTTTTAGTGCTGCGTAATACTCCATGGTGTATAGATGCCACATTTTTTTAATCCATTCATCCATTGAAGGGCATCTGGGTTGGTTCCACAATCTAGCTATTGTAAATTGTGCTGCTATGAACATCGATGTGGCAGTATCCCTGTAATACGCTCTTTTAAGGTCTTCAGGGAATAGTCCGAGAAGGGCAATAGCTGGGTCAAATGGTGGTTCCATTCCCAGCTTTCCCAGGAATCTCCATACTGCTTTCCAAATTGGCCGCACCAATTTGCAGCCCCACCAGCAATGTACAAGAGAACCCTTTTCTCACTCCAGTAAGATTGGCAGCCATTATGAAATCAAACAACAACAAGTGCTGGCGAGGTTGTGGTGTTTCTTGATGCTGCAATGGGAGGTTGGTATTTGCTTCATGAAATACAAGGAGTTCAACTAGGATATAGGGCTGGAGGGAGTTCTGTCACGTGTGTTGGGTCAGGGTGTGCAGGAGAATTCACCAACCAGGGTTCTATCCCACATAACTTGCCCCCTTGACCATAGCAACTTGATTGTGAACATTGCCCTGAAACCTCTCCATATAACAAGATGCCTTTTCATATAATGGTCTGCTGGCTGTACCAAGTCAGTCACAAGCTATTTGGAAGCCAATGGCAGATCCACATGGCGACACCACAGTTGTATTATCACACACCTGCCCACCACTGCTCTAGGCCCACTACTCAGCAGGCTCCAACTTACTGGCATCTCTGTTCTGCACCATTTTCATGAAACCCAGTCAATCAAGGCACTGTCTGTAACACAACAATCAAGCCACTGTCTGCAACAGAACATCCAATGGTTCTCCAGTGCCACTTGGTCATTGGGAATTTCAAAAATATCATGGTATTTATCTATCCATTTTTCAAGAATGAAGTTGGAGGCACTTTGGGGTTTCCATTCTTCAAGGAACCATTACATGGGGAGGAAGCTCATTTCAATGAAAGCTCTGAGGAACTCTAACAGGCAAGGCTTCCCAAACACTGGCCAAAAGGTCACATGAAGCAAGGCCTATGGAGGTCTACAACGGGAGGTCCATGTGTCTTTTGACTCTTAACTATGGCTGCCAAGTTTTTCAGAATAAAATTATGCGATATCCTTGCTGAGATTTTCAGTTCTCTGAGGAAAGCCATCCTGGGCCTAGATCTCAGGTTTCAAAGGCATCTCTCATGTGTGGCCTCCTACAATGCCAAAACAATTAATGGCAATACTTCTCTGAGGTCAGTTCCAGAACTCAGTCTCTAAGAGGAATCACACCTGAGTTCAAGACAATGTGGAACCTGTCAACTCTTCCAACCGCCACACAAATGACCACAATTAAAACCAAAACATTCCCACATGGCCCTCATCTTCAGCCGTATAGACACTCATTATAAACTCTAGCTGGAGGTTTCCATGAGGGGCGCTGCCAAAGACAATGTCCAAAATATGCACCCTTGCCCCCCATGTGTCTAAATTCAGTGTGGCCTGGACACCCTTCCTTTGAACCAGGAGTGATCAAATAGGCCTGCTGTTAATGCTGCTCTGCTTCTCCAATTTGAGGCCTACTGACAGTCAGGTATAGATTCATTACGTGATTTGGCATCATGAGAGAACCCAAGTACTTCTGCAGGATTTGAATAACTCATTTGACCCATAGGAATCCTATTCTCACTTGATGGATTTCCGGAACCTATCAGAGGAAGGCAAGAGACTTCATCTACAATGACTGATCTTTTTGCCATTTTGGTTTTGGATGCACACATGGGATCTTCTTTACATCTATCAGGAGCTGAGAATCTTAGCCACAGCCTCAAACAGGGCCTAGTGTCTGATTAAGACACCATCCTTTTCAAAGCAATTAAGCAAAGAGGCACAGGAGATGCCCATTCATTTTCATTTGAAAACTGTTTCTTCAGGCTTCACAAAAGGGTGGCCTGAGGCAAACACCTTCCTGACATTCAAGGCAATAGAACCATCGTTAAGCAAATGGACCAAAGCAGGGTTTCTCCACTGAGACTTTACTGCTCACACTGATGTCTGAGTTTACCGAGATGTTCCCATTCCCTTCAGCTATCAAGAACATGGACATGTCACAGAGCTTGGAGGTGGTACATATCTTGCACAATAAATCATGAGCCTATTCTGGAGAGTGGCCAGAATTCAGGAAGAAAACAGGAACTTAGGATGTTAGTAGGTGTTTAAGATCCATAAGGCAAACCACAGTCCATTCATCAATTGAGCAGGATGAATGCTGGGAAGCTTTCTACTAGACAGGACACCTCCATTGATGCATTCTCTTTTCTAATGTCTAAAACCACGGACACAGTGGATACACAGACATAGAAAGTCGCCTTGTCAAAAGACTTACTAGAAACAGTCGACTCCAAACCAAACCAACCACCTTTCCTACCTATTCTCAGAACATGAGACAAAACCGCAAACTCACACCCACACACAAAGGCACCTCCTTCCCAAAAGTAGGTCTGTAACTATCCGGAATGTCTTCTGACTGGTGGGCCATACTATGTTCCCCACAAAATGGCCTCTCCTCTCTCAGATCTTGTCTCCTTGGCCAACTCTGTGATGCTTTGAGGAGCCAACCGTTAGCCACTACCTGCTATCTCAGGAAAAGCTTCTCTTCAGAGCTCTACTGACATTTGGCCATCCTCACATCAGTAGGTACCAAGAAGGTATGATCTGTACTTGGTAAATCCAAACAAGTAAGCCCACTGGGACAGGGACTGGGACTGGCTCTCGGTGCCTGGCTTCTTGCATCAAAATTTCCGAATGTTCCATCACCAAGGAAGTTAGGTAGGTCACTTCCTTCAGGAACTGAAAGAGGTCACTGCCTTGGCAACAACTTTGCCCTAACCGTTGCTTCCAAGGGTTCCATTAGATAGAGGCTGCCCCTACTTCCTTTGAAAATTTGACTAGTTTCAATTGTATATCAAAATAGGCACCTGGGAACAGCTCTCCATGCAGGTCTGGTTAGGTCAATCTTCTCTACATTAAAAAGAGAGAGGCTGATGCATACACATCCCTTTTTCCTGTCTAGATTGTTTGCCATTGAAGATGGCTTTTGCTCTCACAGGTCCTTCATAGCTGCTGACATCTTCTCCAGGGATTATTTCTGCATCGAACTTTGAGGTTCTCAGCAGTTGGCAGATACCCTACATTCCTGTATTGTAAGGCGAACTCTGTCCCTGCTCTTTTGTAATTTTAGATTGAAGCAACAGTGTATGGTTAGGGTTAATAACAAGTTCGATTTGGGTAAGGAATCATTATGCGGGATGAATAATGGTATTGGGAACCTGCAATATTTATAGGAATATAGAGATAAAATATAAGTATGAAAACAGAAATCTAGGTAAGATTTGAAGCTCAGAAATGCATTGGGCAACTGATTGCGATACGTAGCTTTGAATTACGTTCTAGATACATGTTTCAGAAAAATCGATATACAATGGCATAGGATCTTGTACCTTGGATGATTGAATGTAGTAGAGAACATCTACTCAAAAAGGGATAGTCGATAGGATCAGAAAGATAGTCAGTATGTTTCGGAAGAAGAGTGAGTATAGGATTTGGACCAAAGATCTTTAGCAATAGTGTTTCCGTTACAGAGTGAATGTCAATGTCAGCACATGTGAAGTGTCAGTCACAATGTTGAACTGCAGAAAATATGTAGGAAAGTAGATATCAATACAGACATTAGGAAATCAGGCAAAAGTATCAAGTGAGTGAAAAAATTAAACATTTTCAACAGTTTTGAGGTTGAATATATAATCTTAGGAAGAAACAAATATGTAGCCAGCAATAGTATTGACATTTGAGAGCATTAGGCAACCTGGTCAGGGATGTTTTTAGTAATCCATGTTCAGTTTACCTTTAGGCTTTGGTACAATCATACGTGTGGCTTTTGCATTTTGTGTCCAGAATATTACAGTGATAACATGCATATGTAGATCAGGTGACATGAGTATTTCCTCCACCATTTCTGGGAGCAATATTTCAAATATGTATAGATTAGTATTGGGGGTACAACCAGGTGTACCCTGTGTCTATGAATATAGAGATAATGCATGAATAGACCATACTGTGAATAAATAATATAACTTGTTAAACTTTAAACAATGTATTGAATGGATATCAGAAAATATATAAAAAATCTTTTATTGATATATAATCATTCATTCCAACCAGTAATACATCTAATGGTGATATTACAGTGATGGTTTATCATGAAGTGTGTGTCCGTTTTGCTTCTAAAGTGATAAAGGAAATCGAAAATAATGTGTTTGGATAGAAGTCTCATGAACAGACCAGTCAAGAAACATGGAGGAATACATGTGTTCTGAAGCAGGAAGTGATTGAAAGTGAAACAAATGCCTATATATTTGCTAACCTGTGGAGGAAATATATATCCTACGATGTGCATAAAATGAAGAAATTTTAATGTCCCATTGTTGAATAAAAATGAACATCAATATACACATCATGTCCTATAGGAATCTACTTGCTTTGATGATAAACTGTGTCAGTTACTGTAAAAATATTAGGGTTTGTAAGCACGATTCACTGAAGTTAGTTCTCAGGACGAGGAAACAAATATGTATTTCAGGTGGTTGAATGTTTCTGAGAATAATCTTATGAAAAGTTGATTTTATATCCACATACATGAATATGAATGAATTTAGATAGTGTTTAATAGACACATGTTTTTCATATTTTGAAAAATCTAGATATATATATATATATATATATATATATATATATATATATATATATATATATAACTCATGGAGTAATATTACAATGAAAATTTGACAAGATTTATAACACATACCCTTGATAAAGCAGAAGGAAATTCCAAGTATATACCATGCCTCCTATTAAAGGCCTGTATTTCTATTCTGTTAGTTTTCTTTTTATCCATCATATTAGCATTAGTAGTCAGAGTCTATTAGGGTATGTGTTAGTGTCGGGGATCAGTATTTCAAATGAAAATAGGAAAATAAATCTAATGTGTATGCAAATATGTGCTACACAAAAATCTTGCCACTCTCATCCAGAACAATTCCTTTACATTAACTTCACTCCAAGTAAGACACAATTAGTGGAGAGGAGTTCGAAAACCTGTGATCACATATGTGGAACTGAAAATGTTCAGGAGTTTACAACATTGGATGTGGTAGAGCAGTTTCCAAAAGTAAGGGAGAGGTTAAACACTCCACAAACTTGGAGCTCTGCTGGCCTTAAGACTTCTTGAGAAAATGCCTCTCAGGTTGGGAACATGAAATATATGAAGTTGTCAGGAGATTTAGCTTCCTCATTGTGACACCATCAAATGTGGGTCTGCATCTATGTGACCTGGAGGAAATGGTTCCTTATTTTCTAATGAACATGAGGCAGCAGTTCTGAATTCTTTCTTGGTAAACTGTGGCCACTGGGAGTTAAGTGTCTCCCCGTGTGGTCTGTGAAGCCATTTGGTCATCCTCCATTTTTGTGGTGTTTCTTACTGCTGCACTGGGAGTTTGGAATTGGCTTAATGAAATACAAGGAGTTCAACTGGGACACAATTCTGGAGGGAGCTCTGACACGTGTGATTGCTCAGGGTCTTCAGGAGAATGTTCGAAACATGGGTCTATCGCACATAGCTTTCCCCTTGACTATAGCAACCAGATTCTGAACATTGCCCTGAAACCTCTCAATAAAACAAGATGCCTTTACATATAAGGGTCTGCTGCCTGCACCATATCAGTCACAAGTATTTTGGAAGCCAAAGGGAGATCCACGTGGTCCCACCACAGATATTTATTCACAAATGTATAGTCCACTGCTCTAGCCCCAATACTCAGCAGGCTCCAACTTACTGACATCTCGGTTCTGTACCATTTTCATGACAACCAGTCAATCAAGGAACTGTCTGGTACACACATGATCAGCAACAGGACATCCAAAGTTTCTCCAGTGCCACCTGGTCATGGAAATTTCAAAAATTTCATGGTATTTGTATAGCCATTTTTCAAGGATGATGTTGGAGGCACTGTGGGTTTCAATTCATTCAGGAACCATTAAATGGTGAGTAAGCTCATTTCAATGAAAGCTCTGAAGAACTCTCACAGGCAAGGCTTCCCAATGAGTGCCCAAAAGTTCACATGAAGCCAGGCTCATTGAGGTCTACAATATGAGGTACATGTGTGTTTTGAGTCTCAACTATGACTTCCAAGTCTTTCAGTAAAAAAATCATGTGTTACCCTGGCTGAGATTCCCAGTGCTTGGTGGAAAGCCACCCTGGGCCTAGATCTCAGTTTCCAAGGGCTAATCTCATGTGTGGCCTCCTATAATCCCAAAACAATTCATGGCAATACTTCTCTCAAGTCAGTTCCAGAACTCAGTCTCTAAGGAGTATCAGAGCAGAGTTCAAGCCCTGGTGGACCAAGTCATCTCTTCCAACCGCCACACAAATGACCACAATTAAAACCAAAACACTCCTACATGACCCTCATCTTCTTCCATAAAGACACTCATCATAACATATGGCTGGAGGTTTCCATGAGGGGCACAGCCCAAGACAGTGTCCAAAATAAGCTCCCTTGCCCCTCATTTGCCTAAAGTCAGGGTGGCTTGGACACCCATCTTGTGAACCAGGAGTGATCTTTAAGGGTAAAAGAAATTGAAATTAAAGTGTAAAAGTTAAAGTGTAAAAGACCGGGTTTGTAAAGTTTCTAAGATTCAAGGCCTGATTTAAAATGTAAAGGACCAGGTATTGTTAAGTTCCTATGCTACATGAAAAATCTGAAATTCCTGTTACTTGTAGGACAATTTCTGGACTGCCCAGTAAATATTCCCCCTGATCGCCTGGTTGTTTAATAACCTAGGACCCTGTGTGGCTTGGCACATATGCATCGCAGGGCCTAATCTAATCAATTTGAATCTGTACCCCGCTGTAGAACTGACCTATCCCTCCTGCCTGACATGTTCCCACCAATGAATGAACTAATCATGTTTAGGATTTGTTGTTTGATTTTCCCGCAGTGTATGATGATTTGTTAAAAGATACTGTGATATATGTAAAGTCTCGCCCTCCCCAAAAAGTGTACTTAAGCACTGCTCAACCTCAGCTCGGAGATCTGGGCTGCTCTCCCTTCTTGAGTGACCACGGAGCCCTAGCATACTGGATTGGATCCTCAATAAATGTCTTTTGCTGTTGCATGAGCCGTGGTCTCATACATGAACATGAATGAATTTAAGGAGTGTATAATAAGACACATATATTTCATATTTTGAATAATCTATAGAGTGCAGATTTTTCACAAAACACATACAGAGATATTAAAAAGTAGCAATATATATGCCAATCAAAATTCATCATGAAATACATATCATACACAGATCCAAAAATATTTATTTTACTTAACATGGATTTATGTGTAATGTTGTTCAACTAGGAAGCTCACGCATAGGTTGAATTTTCAGTTCCTACAGCGTTTAGGAGGAGTGATCTCTTCTCACAATTTGTATCTTCCAAGTAGGCCACCTCACAATAATGTACGTGTGGTACCAGGTAGGATTCTATTTGTGCATATAAAAATACATGTGCTGAATAGGCAACAGAGAAAGGGAGACAGGAATTCACATATTTGATACCTTTCAAAACACATGGAGAACTATATCAATTAAAAATTAACCAGATTTTTAACAACTACCCTTTATCATGCAAAAGGCAAGTCCAACTATACACCATGCCTCTTCTGAACTGCTTGTATTTCTATTCTGTTTGGGTTATTTTTCTCCATCATATTAGCATTAGTAGTCAGAGTCTAGTAGGGTATGCGTTAGTGTCATGGATTCAGTAATTCAAATGGAAATAAAGGAAAATGAATCCATTGTGTATGCAAATATGCGCTACAAAAAAACTTTCCACTCTCATTCAGAGCAATGCCTTGACATTACCTTCACCCAAGTAAGATACAATTAGAGGACAAGAGTTAGAAAATCTCTGAATACATATCTGGAATGGAAAATGCTCAGGAGTTCACAAGCTTGGGCATTTTAGAGGAGTTTTCAAACTTAAGGGACAGGATAAACAGTCCAAATTCATGGAACTCTGCTGGCCTAAAGACTTCTTGAGAAACTGCCTCTGAGGTTGGGCACTTGAAATATATGTTGTTGTCAGGAGCTTTAGCTTCCTTTGTAGTGATACCATCAAAGATGGGTCTTCATTTATCTGACCTGGAGGACATGGTTTCTTATTTTCCAAAAGAACATGAGGCAGCAGTGCTCAATTCTTCCTTTGAAGGTAAACTGTGGCCACGGAGGGGTAAGTGTCTCCCCGTCTTGACTGTGAAGCCAATTGGCCATCCTACAATTTTCGTGGTGTTTCTTGCTGCTGCACTGGGCTTTTGGTTTTTCCTTCATGAAATACAAGGAGTTCAACTGGGACACAGTGCTGGAGCGAGTTCTGTCACGTGTGGAGGGTCAGGGTCTACAGGAGAATTCACCAACCAGACTTCTATCCCACATAACTTGAAACATTATCCATAGCAAACTGATTCTGAACATTGTCCTGAAACCTTTACATATAACAAGATGCCTTTACAGATAAGGGTCAGCTAGCTGTACCATGTAAGCCACAAGCCATTTGGAAGTCAATGGCAGACCCAAATGGCCCCACCACAGATGTTTTATCATACACCTGCACACCACAGCCCTGGGCCCACTTCTCAGCACTCTCCAACTTACTGGCATCTCTGTTCTGCACAATTTTCATGAAATCGAGTCAGTCAAGGCACTGTCTGGTACACTCATGATCAGCAAGAAGACATCCAAAGGTTCTCCAGTGCCACCTGGTCAGGGGAATTTCATGGTATTTATAGAGCCATTTTTCAAGGATGAAGTTGGAGGCACTGTGGGTTTCAATTCATTCAGGAACCATTAAATGTTGAGGAAAATCATTTCAATGAAAGCTCTTGAGAACTCTCACAGGTAAGGCTTCCCAAAGAGTGGCCAAAATACACATATATTTCATATTTTGAAAAATCTTGACAGTATATATATATATATATATATATATATATATATATATATATATATATATATATATATACAAACACACACAGACATTAAAAACTAGCAATATATATGCCAATCGAAATTCATCATGAAATATATATCATCCACGTATCCAAAAATATTCATTTTACTGAACATGGATTTATGTATAATGTTGTTCAACTAGGAAGCTCACCCATAGGTTGAATTTTCAGTTCCAACAGCGTTTAGGAGGAGTGAACTTTTCTCACAATTTGTATCTGCCAAGTCAGCCACCTCACAAGAATATATGTGTGATACAAGGTACAATTCTATATGTGCATATAAAAATACATGTGCTGAATAGAATACAAAGAAATGGGGGAGACAGGAATTCATATATTTGATAAGTTTAAAAATACATGGACAACTCTTTCAACAAAAAATTGACTAGATTTAAAACTCCTTCCCTATATAATGGAAAAGTTAATTCAATGGTACACCATGCCTCCTCTGATATGTTTGTATTTCTGTTCTATTTGGGTTATTTTTCTCCATTACGTTAGGATTAGTTGTCAGAGTCTTGTAGGGTATGGGTTAGTTTCAGGGATTCAGTATTTCGAAAGGAAAATTGGAAAATGAATCCAATGTGTATGCAAATATGTGCTACACAAAAATCTTCCAACTCTCATCCACAACAATGCCTTGACCTTAACTTCGTCCCAAGTAACACATGTAGAGGAGATGAGTAAGAAAATCTGTGAATACATATCTGGAATTTAATATGCTCAGGAGTTCACAAACTTGCAGGTAGAAGGCGAGATTCCAATAGTAAGGGACAATGTGAACACTCCAAAAACATGGAGCTCTGCTAGCCTAAAGGCTTCTTGAAAAACTGGCTCTGATGTTGGGCTCTTGAAATATATGTTGTTGTCAGGAGCTTTAGCTTTTTTTGTAGTGAGACCATAAAAGCTGGGTCTGCATCTATGTGACCTGGAGGAGATGCTTTCTTATTTACCAATGATCATGAGGCAGCATTGCTGAATTCTCTCTTTCGGGGTCAACTGTGGCCACTTGGGGCTAAGTGTCTCCTCATGTGGACTGTGAAGCCATTTGATCATCCTCCAATTTTTGTGATATTTTTTGCTGCTACACTGGGAGTTCAGTATTTCCTTCACGAAATACAAGGAGTTCACCTGGGACACAGTGCTGGAGGGAGTTCTGTCACGTGTGGTGGGACAGGGTCTGCAGGAGAATGCACAAATCAGGCTTCTGTCCAACATAGCTTGACCCCTTGACCATAGAAACCTGATTCTGAACATTGCCCTGAAACTTACCCATATAACAAGAATCATTTACATATAAGGGTCTGCTGGCTGCACCATGTCAGTCACAAGCCATTTGGAAGCCATTGGGAAATCCACATGGAAGCACCACAGATGTTTTATCTCACACATGCCCACCTTTGCTCTAGGCCCACTATTCAGCAGGCTCCAACTTACTGGAATCTCTGTTCTACACCATTTTCGTGAAACCCAGCCAATCAAGGCACTGTCTGGTACACTCATGATCACCAACAGGATATCCAATGGTTCTCCAGTGCCTCCTGGATATGGGAATTTCAAAAATTTCATGGTATTTATCGAGCCCATCTTTCAAGGTTGAAGTTGGAGGCACTGAGTGTTTCATTTAATTCGGTAACCATTAAATGGTGAAGAAGCTCATTTCAAAGAAAGATCTGGAGAACTCTCACTGCCAAGATTTCCCAAAGAGTGGCCAAAAGGCCACATGAAGCCAGGCCCATTGAGGTCTACAATGTGAAGTGCATTTGTGTTTTGACTCTCAACTATTGCTGCCAAGTGTTTCAGAATAAAATTATGTGATACCTTGGCTGAGATTCCCAGTGCTCTGTGGAAAGCCACACTGGGAATAGATCTCAGTTTCCAATGGTGACTCTCATGTGTGGCCTCCTAATATCCCAACACAATTCATGGCAATACTTCTCTGAGGTCAGTTCCAGGACTCAGTCTCTATAGGGTATCACACCAGAGTTCAAGCCCAGGTGGACCCAGTCATCGCTTCCAACTTCCACACAAATAACCACAATTAAAACCAAAACACTCCCACATGGCCCTCATCTTCTTCCATATAGACACTCCTCATAACCTCTGGCTGGATGTTTCCATGAGGGGCGCAGCCCAACACAGAGTCCAAATAACCTCGCTTGCCCGTCATTTTCCTAAAGGCAGGGTGGCCTGTACACCCTTCCTGTGAACCACAAGGGATCAAAAATGCCTTCCTTTAATACTGCTCTGCTTCTCCAATTTGAGGCCTACTGACTGTCAGGTATAGATTCTTTATGTGATTTGGAGTCATGAGAAAACACAAGCATGTATGGGATAGCCTTTGCAGGGCTTAGAAGAACTCATTTGATTCAAAGGATCTCTATTCTCACTTGATGGTGGTCAGGAACCTAAGAGAGGAAGGCGAGAGACTTCATCAACAATTACTGATCTCTTTCCCATTTTGGTTTTGGATGCACACATGGGATCATTCTTTAGATGCATCAGGTGCTGAGAACCTAAGCCACAGCCTCACACAGGGCCAAGAGACTGATTCCGACACATCCATTTCCAAAGAAATTAACAAAGAGCCACAGGTGATGCCCATTTATTTCCATTTTAAAACTGTTTTCTTCAGGCTTCACAAAGCGGTGTCTTGAGGCCAAGACCTTCCTCACATTCAGGGGAAGAGAAGAATTGGTTAGCAAAAAACCCAAAGCAGAGTTTCTCCACTGAGGCTTTCCTGGTCACACTGATATCTGAGTTTTTTGAGATGCTAGCCATTCCCTTTAGCTATCCATTACATGGCCTTGTCACAGAGCTTGGAGGTGGTACATATCTTGGACACAAAACCATGAGCCTATTCTGGAGAGTGGCCAGAATCAGGAAGAAAACAGGAACTTAGGAAATTAGTAGGTGTTGCCCATCCATAAGGGAAGCCACAGTCCATTCATCAATTGGGCAGAATGAATGCTGGGTAGGTTTCTACTAAACAGGACACATCCATTGATGAATTCTCTTTTCAAATGTCTACAACCACAGACACAGTGGGATACACAGACATAGAAACACTCACTTTGTGAAACGACTTACTAGGAACAGTCCACTCCAAACCAAACAAACCGCCTTTTTTACCTATTCTCAGAAAATGAGACAAAACCACAAACTCACACCCACACCCACAAAGGCACCTCCTTCCCCCAAAGAGGTCTGTGACTATCCGGAGTGTCCTCTGACTTGTGAGCCTTATTATGTTCCCTGAAATGTTCTGTCCTGTCTCAGATCTGGTCTTTTTGGCCAAATCTGTGAAGTGGTCAGGAGCCAGCTGTGAGCAACTTCCTGCTTTCTCAGGAAAGGCCCCTCTTCTGAGCTCTCCTGAAATTTGGCCATTCTCACATCAGTATGTACCAAGAAAGACTGACTCTGTTCTTGGTAAATACAAATAAGTGATCCCACTGGGAATGGTACTGGGACTGCCTCTGGTAGCCTGGCTTCCTGGATCCCAAGTTCAGAGAGTTCTATCACCAAAGAACTGAGGAAGGTCACCTCCTTTGTGAACTGAATGAGGTCACTGCTTTGGAAACCACTTTGTCCTAAAATTTGCTTCCAAGGTTCCCATGAGATGGAGGCTGCCCCTATTTCCTGTGATACGTTCACAACTGAGGATTGTATATCAACCATAGGCAGCCAGGAACAGCTGTCTACACTGGACTGGTTTGGTCCATCTTCTCTACATTAAGAAGAGTGAGGCTTATTCTGACACATCCCTTCATCCTGACTGGGTTGTTTGCCATGGAAGATGACTTTTGCTCTCTCAGGTCCTTCATAGCTGCCTACATCTTCTCCAGGGATCATTTCTGCATGAAACTTTGAGGTTCTCAGCAGGTGGAAGATCCCCTACACTCCTGTATTGGAAGACTAATTCTGTCCCTCCTCTTCTGTAAAGTTAGATTGAGGAAACATTGTATGGTTAAGGTTAATAACAGCTTCCATTTGGGTTAGGAATCATTCTCTTGGATGAATAATGGTATTGGAATTTTGCTATATTTTCAAGAATATATAGGTGAAATATAAGTATGAAAAAAGAAATCTAGGTAATTTTTGAAGCACAGAAGGGAATTGGCCCCACTATTGGGATTCTTAGCTTTGAATTATGTTCTGCACAGGTGTCTCAGATTAATTGATATACAATGGCATAGGACCTTGTCTTTTGGATGATTGAATGTCGAAGAGAAAATCCAGTCCAAAAGGGATAGTTGGTGGATTAGGAAGATATTCGGTAGATTTAGAATGAAGAGTGTGTATAGCATTTGGACCAAAAGATCTTTAGCAATAGGGTTTTGGGTAGAGAGTGAAAGTAAATGTCAGCACATGTGAAGAGTCAGTCATAATGATGAAATGGGAAAAAAAATACAGGAAATCAGATTTCAATAGAGACATTAGGAAATCAGGCAAAGTATAAAGTGAGTGATAGGATTAGACATTTTCAACAGGGTTGAGGTTGAATATGTAATTTCAGGAAGAAACAAATATGTAGTCACCAATAGGATTCACTTTTGAGAGCATTAGGCAACCTGGACATGGATTTTTTTTTAATCCATGCTCACTTTCTATTTAGGATTTGGTACAATCATAAGTGTGACCTTGCTTTTTGTTTCCACAATATTACTGTGATTAATGTATATATAGATCAGGTGACATGAGTATTTCTTCCACCATTTCTGGGAGCAATATTTTGAAGACATATAATTTAGTATTGTGGGTACAAATAGGTATACTCTGTGTTATATGAATATAAAGATAATGCATGAATAGACCATACTGTGAATAAATAATATAACTGGTTCCAAATTTAAATAATGGATTGAATTGATATCTGAATATATATTGGAAATCATATATTGATATTCATACAATCATTCCAACCAGTTATACATCTAATGGTAATATCACTGTTATGGTTTATCATGAAGTGTGTGTGAGCTTTGCTTCTAAAATGATTATGGAAATTGAAAATAATGTGCTTGGAAAGAAGTCTCATTAAAAGAGCAGTCAAGAAACCTGGGGGAATACATATGTTCTGAAACAGGAAGTAATTGAAAGTGAAAAAAATGCCTATGAATTTGTGAATTTGTGAATGAAATATGTATTCTATTATGTGCAAAAACTGAAGAAATATTAATGTACCAGTTTTGAATAAAAATGAACGTCAAAATACATATCATGTCCCATAGGAATCTACTTGCATTGACGTTAAACTGAGTCATTTACTATAGCAATATTAGGATTTGTATGCATCATTCACTGAAGTTAGTTTTCAGTATTAGGAAACAAATATGTATTTCAGGTGGATTAATATTTCTGAGAACATTCTTATGAAAAGTTGAATATAAATCCACATTCATGAACATCAATGAATTTAGGGAGTATATAATAAGACACATACATTTCATATTTTGAAAAATCTTGAGAGTTTATACATATATATATGCACACACACACACACACACACACACACACACACACGTATACATTAAAAAGTAGCAATATATATGCCAATCGAAATACATCATGAATTATATATCATCCACAAATCCAAAAATCTTCATTTTTCTGAGCATCGATTTATGTATAATGTTGTTCAACTAGGGAGCTCACCCATAGTTTGAATTGTAAGTTCCAACAGCATTTAGGAGGAGTGATCCCTTCTCACAATTTGTATTTGCAAAGTCAGCAACCTCACAAGTATGTACATGTGATGCCAGGTAGGATTCTATATGTGAATATAAAAATGCATGTGCTGAATAGGGTACAGAGAAATGGAGACAGGAATTCTCATATTTGTTAACTTTAGAAACACATGGAGAAGGGAGGGGCAGAACCGCCAACCGCGCCTGTAAGGTAGGCGGACCTGCGAGCCACCCGTAGAACAGGCCTAGCGGCCCGCCATCGTGAAAGACACATCAACCTGGTTGGGGGTTGGGCAGAGCCACTGCACGCGTGCAAGGAACGCGGACATGCAACCCACAGGCAGAACAGGCCCAGACACCCGCGGAGGGGCAGAGACACCCCTTGTGACTTCAAGATAGGTGAACCTGCGACCCACCAGCTGAAGCGGCCCAGCTGCCTTCAGAGGGGCAGAGCCGGCCCCCGCGCCTGCGAAGTAGGTGGACCTGCGAACACCGACAGACCAGGTGCTAGGCCCCGCCAGGGTGCTAGACACATAACCAGGTTTGGGGAGGGGCCGAGCCACTGCCCGTGCCTGCAAAGCAGGTAGACCTCTCACCCAGAGGCAGAACAGACCCAGCGACCTACCAGCGTGGTAGACACATCGCCCCGGTTTGGGGGGGGGGCAGAGATGCCACTCACGCCTGCAATGTAGACAGCCCTGCAACCCACAGACAGAAGAGGCCCAGCGGAGCGCGGAGGGGCAGAGCCGACGCCTGTGCCTGCAAGGTAGCTGGACCTGTTACCCACTGGCTGAACAGGACCAGCACCCGCAGAGGGGTAGATCAACTGCCCGCTCCTGCAAGGTAGGCGGACCAGCTACCAAGAGGCAGAACAGGCCCAGCGGCGTGCTGGTGTGGTAGGCACATTGCCCCAATTGGAGGAGGGGCAGAGCCGCTGCTTACGCCTGTGAGGGAGACTTTTCAAGAATACAATAGCAATATAAACATTTAGGGGTAAAATTCAATAACACAAAAGTTTCACCAAGCCGAAAAAAACGTGAACAGTAGGGAAAGACAAGGAAAGAAAGGACCACAAGCAACGCAGGTCAACTCAACATTAGAAGAGGTAATATCTGCAGCATATGGAATGTCAGATAAAGAATCAGAATATACTTGCTTCAGATGATCTGAAGTCTCCAGGGAGACATTAGACAGCAAAATCAGACAATGAAAGATCACTTTGACAATGAATTACAAAAACAAATCCAAGAAGCAAAAGATCAACTATACAGGGAGATAGAGGTTATAAAAAACACACAAACAGAAATCATAGAAATGCAGGAAGCAATAAACCAACTTAAAAACTCAATTGAGAATACTACCAGCAGAATAGATCACTTAGAACAATGAAGACAAAGTATTTCAACTTGAAAAGAACATAGAAAGCTCAGCAAGACTGTTAAGAAACCATGAGCAGAACATCCAAGAAATATGGGATAACATGAAGAGACCAAACTAAAGAGTAATTGGGATACAGGAAGGTATACAGGTCCAAACCACAGGATTGAGCAATCTATTCAATGAAATAATATGAGAAAACTTTCCAGACATGAAGAATGAGACAGAATCCCAAATCCTAGAAGCCTACAGGACGCCAAATGTGCAAAATCATAAGAGATAAACACCGAGACATATTATAATGAAGATGCCAAACATACAGAATAAAGAGAGAATTTTAAAAGCTACAAGAGAAAGGAAGCAGATTACATTTAGGGGTAAACCAATCAGGATAACAGCTGATCTTTCAACACAGACTCTGAAAGCTAGAACATCCTGGAATAACATTTTTCAATCACTGAAAGAAATTGGGTTCCAACCAAGAATTGTGTATCCAGCGATTTTAAGCTTCAGGATGGAAGATGAAATTAAAACCTTCCATGATAAACAAAAGTTAAAAGAATTTGCAGCTAGAAAACCATCTCCTCAAAAGATCCTTGGCAAAACATTATAGGAAGACGAAATGGAAAATAACAATAAAAACCAACAGTGGGAGGTAGTACAGTAAAGGGGCGAAAAATAATCAAAGAGAAAAACAAACCATGTTTAGTAACATAAATAAACAAATATGGCTGGAAGAACAACACATATTTCAAAAATAACCCTAAATGTTAATGCCTTAAACTCACCAATTAAGAGACACAGGCTAGTAGAATGGATCACGAAAGAAGACCCAAAAATTTTCTGCCTACAGGAGACACATTTGATAGGAAAAGACATATATAGACTAAAGGTGAAAGGTTGGGAGAAATCATATCACTCATATTGACTTCGGAAACAAGCAGAAGTGTCCATACTCATATCAAATAAAATAGATTTCAAGACAAAGTTAATCAAAAGGGATAAAGAGGGACACTACATATTGCTCAAGGGAACCATACACCAACAAGACATAACAATCATAAATATATGTGCCCCAAACAATGGTTCAGCTATGTTAATCAAACAAACTCTTCTCAAGTTCAAGAGTCTGGTAGACCACCATACAATAATCATGGGAGATTTCAACACACCTCTCTCACTACTGGACAGATATTCCAAACAAAAGTTGAATTAGGAAACTATAGAACTCAATAACACAAATAATAACCTAGACTTAATTAACATATATAGAATATACCACCCAACATCAAGCAGTTACACTGTTTTCTCAGCAGCACATGGATACCTCTCAAAAATAGATCATATATTATGTCACAGAACAACTCTTAGACAATATAAAGGAGTATAGATAATACCAGGCATCTTATCTGATCGTAATGGAATGAAACTGAAAATCAACAATAAAAGAAGGAAGGAAAATTCATGCATCACTTGGAGAATGAACAATACGTACTGAATGATCAATGGGTTATTGAAGACATCAAGGAGAAAAATAAAAAAAATTCTTAGACATAAATGAAAAAGACAGACAGAACATATCAGAATCTATGGGACACATTGAAAGCAGTTCTAAGTGGAAAATTCATTGCTTGGAGTTCTTTCCTTAAAAAAAGAAAAAAAAACAACAACAAATAAATGATCTCATAGTTCATTTCAAAATCCTAGAAAAAGAAGAGCAAAACAACAGAAAAAGAAGTAGAAGGCAAGAAATAATTAAAATCAGAGCTGAAATTAATGAAATCGAAACAAAAGAAACATTTGAAAAAATTGAAAATACTAAAAGTTGAAAAATTAATAAAATCGACAGACTCTTAGCCATGTTAATGAAGAGAAGAAGAGAGGGAACTCAAATTACTATCATAAGGGATGAAAAAGGCAATATCACAACAGACACTTCTGAAATACAGAAGATAATCAGAAATTATATTAGAAGATAGTGAAGGCATCAATAAATTTCTTAAGTCATATGATCTGCCCAGATTGAGTCAGGAGGATATAGACAACCTAAGCAGACCAATATCAATTGAGAAAATAGAAGAAACCATCCAAAGACTACCAACTAAGAAAAGCCCAGGACCGAATGGGTATACAGCAGAGGAGGCCAATATCACCCTGATTCCTAAACCAGACAAAGACCCTTCAAAGAAACAAATATACAGACCAATCTCTCTAATGAACCTAGATGCAAAAATCCTCAATAAAATTCTGGCGAATCAGATACAAAAACATATTTAAAAAATTGTGCAACATGATCAAGTAGGATTCATTCCTGGGATACAAGGCTGGTTCAATATACGGAAATCAATAAATGTTATTCACCACATCAATAGACTTAAAAATAAGAACCATATGATCACCCCAATAGATGCAGAAAAAGCATTCAATAAAGTACAGCATCCCTTTATGTTTAAAACTCTAGAAAAACTGGGATAACAGGAACATACCTCAATATTGTAAAAGCAATCTATGCTAAGCCTCAGGCTAGTATCATTCTGAATTGAGAAAAAATTGAAGGCATTCCCTCTAAAATCTGGAACAAGACAGGGATGCCCTCTCTCACAATTTCTGTTCAACATAGTTCTCGACCACTGGCCAGAGCAATTAGACAAATGAAAGAAATTAAAGGCATAAAAATAGGAAAAGAAGAACTTAAATTATCACTATTTGCAGATGACATGATTCTATACCTAGTAGACCCAAAAGGGTCTACAAGAAACTATTAGAGATAATAAATGAATTCAGCAAAGTGGCATGATATAAAATCAACAATCATAAATCAAAAGCATTCCTGAATATCAGCAACAAATCCTCTGAAACGGAAATGAGGACAACCACTCCATTGAGAGTATCCTCAAAAAAAATAAAATAAAATATTTGGCTATCAACGTAACAAAAGATGTGAAAGACTTACACAATGAAAACTACAGAACCCTAAAGAGAGAAATAGAAGAAGATCTTACAAGATGGAAAAATATACCCTGTTCATGGATAGGCAGAATTAACATCATCAAAATGGCGATATTACCAAAAGTTCTCTATAGGTTTAATGCAATGCCAATCAAAATCCCAACGGCATTTCCTGTAGAAATAGATAAAACAATTATGAAATTCATATGGAATAATACAAGACCCAGTATAGCAAAGACAACTCTAAGCAGGAAGTGTGAATCAGGCGGTATAGCGATACATGTCCTCAAACTATACTACGGAGCAATAGTAACAAAAAGAGCATGGTACTGGTACCAAAACTGGCGGGTGGACCAATGGTACAGAATAGAGGACACAGAAATCAATCCACAAAATTACAGCAATCTTATATTTGATAAAGGAGCTAAAAGCATAAACTGAAGGAAGGATAGCATCTTCAACAAATGGTGCTGGAAAAACTGGAATTACATATGTAAGAAAATGAAACTGAATCCCTTTCTCTCGCCATGCACAAAAGTTAACTCAAAATGGATCAAGGAGCTTGATATCAAATCAGCGACACGGCATCTGATAGAAGAAAACTTTGGCTATGATCTACATACTGTGGGGTCGGGCTCCAAATTCCTCAATAGGACACCCATAGCATAAGAGTTAATAATTAGAATCTACAAACAGGACTTACTCAAACTAAATAGATTTTTCTCAGAAAAAGAAACAATAAGAGAGGTAAAAAAGGAGCCTACATCCTGGGAACAAATCTTTACTCCTCACACTTCAGATAGAGCCCTAATATCCAGAGTTATACAAAGAACTCAAAAAATTAAACAATAAGCAAATGAATTACCCAATCAACAAATGGGCCAAGGACCTGAACAGACACTTCTCAGAGGAGGACATACAATCAATCAATAAGTACATCAAAAAATTCTCACCATCTCGAGCATTCAGAGAAATGCTAAACTAACCCACCCTAAGATACCATCTCACTGCAGTAAGCTTGGCAGCCATTATGAAGTCAAACGACAACAAGTGCTGGCGAGGATGTGGGAAAAAGAGTACACCTGTACATTGCTGGTGGGACTGCAAATTGGTGCAGCAAATTTGGAAAGCAGTATGGAGATTTCTTGGAAACTTGGGAATGGAACCGCCATTTGACCCAGCAATTCCCCTTCTCGGTCTAATCCCTATAGACCCAAAAAGTGCATGCTACAGGGACACTGATAAATCTATGTTCATAGCAGCACAATTCACAATAGGAAGACTGTGGAACCAACCTAGATGCCCTTCAATAGATGAATGGATTAAAAAAAATGTGGCATTTATACACAATGGAGTATTACTCTGCATTAAAAAATGACAAAATCATACAATTTGCAGAGAAATCGATGGCATTAGAACGTATTATGCTACGTGAAGATAGCCAATCACTAAAAAACAAATGCCAAATGTTTTCTTTGATATAAAGAGAGTAACTAAGAACAGAGTTGGGAGGAAGAGCATGAGAAGATGATTAATATTAAACAGGGGTGAGAGGTGGGAGGGAAAAGGAAAGAGAAGGAAAATTACATAGAAATGGAAGGAAACCCTCATGGTTATACAAAATTAAATACAAGATGAAGTGAGGTGAAAGGGGACAAAAACAAGTGGAAGAAATGAATTACAATAGATGGGGTAGAGAGAGAGGATTGGAGGGGAGGGGATGGGAGATAGTAGAGGACAGGAAAGGCAGCAGAATACAACAGACACTAGTATAGCAATATGTAAAATAGTGGATGTGTAACTGATGAGATACTGCAATCTGTATACGAAGAAAAATGGAAGTTCATAACCTACTTGAATCAAAGTGTGAAATATGACATGTCAAGAACTATGTAATGTTTTGTAGAACCAACAATAAATATTAAAGGAAAAAAAACACATGGAGAACTATTTCAATGAAAAATTGACTAGGTTTATAACACCTACACTTTATCATGCAAAAGGCAAGTCCAACTATACACCATGCCTCTTCAGAAGTGCTTGTATTTCTATTCTGTTTGGGTTATTTTTCTTCATCATATTAGGATTAGTAGTCAGAGTTTGGTAGGGTATGTGTTAGTGTCAGGGATTCAGTCTTTGGAATGGAAAATTGGAAAATGAATCCAATGTGTATGCAAATATGTGCTACACAAAAATCTTCCCACTCTCATCCAGAACAATTCCTTGACGTTACCTTCACGCCAAATAAGAAACAATTAGAGGAGAAGAGTTAGAAAATCTGTAAATACATATCTGGAATGGAAAATATTCAGGAGTTCACAAACTTGGAGGTGGTAGAGGAGTATCCCAAAGTAAGGGACAGGGTAAACACTCCACAAACATGGAGGTCTGCTGGCCTAAAGACTTCTAGAGAAACTGCCTCTGAGGATGGGCACTTGAAATATATGTTGTCAGTAGCTTTAGCTTCCTTTGTAGTGAGATCATCAAAGCTGGGTCTGCATCTATGTGACCTGGAGGACATTCTTTCTTGCTTTCCAATACACATGAGGCAGCAGTGCTGAATTCTCTCTTCGTATGTAAACTGTGGCCACTGGGGTCTAAGTGTCTCCCTGTGTGGACTGTGAAGCCTTTTGTTCATCCTCCATTTTCGTAGAGTTTCCTACTGCAGCACTGAGAGTTTGGTATTTGCCTCACAAAATACAAGGAGTTCAACTGGAACACAGTCCTGGAGGGAGTTCTGTCATTTGTGGTTTTTCAGGGTCTACAAGAGAATGCACCAACCAGGCTTCATTCCCACATAACTTGCCCCCTTCTCCATAGCAACCTGATTCTGCACATTGCCCTGAAAACTATCCATTTAACAAGACACCTTTACATATAAGTGTCTGGTCACTGCACCGTGTCAGTGACAAACCATTTGGAATTCAATGGCAAAACCACATGGCGCAACCACAGAAGATTTATCACACACCTGCACACCACAGCTCAGGGCTCACTACTCAGGAGGGTCCAACTTAATGGCATCTCTGTTCTACACCATTTTCATAAATCCCAGTCAATCAAGGCACTGTCTGGTACACTCATGATCAGCAAGAGGTGCTGACAATTTAAGCCACAGCCTCACACAGGGCCCAGAGTCTGATTCAGACATAACCATTTCCAAAACAATTCATCAAAGAGGCACAGGTGATGCCCATTCATTTCCATTTGAAAATTGTTTTCTTCTGGCTTTATAAAGGGGTGGCTTGAGGCAAAGAGGTTCCTGACATTCAGGGCAACAGAACAATAGTTAAGCAAAAGGCCCTAAGCCAGGTTTCACCATAGAGACTTTCCTGGTCACACCAATATCTGAGTTTTCCGGTGTGCTCGCCATTCCTTTCAGCTAACTAGTACATGGCCATGTCACAGAGCTTGGAGGTGGTACATATCTTGGACAAAAAACCATGAGCCTTTCTGGAGAGTTGCCAGAATTCAGGAAGAATTGAAGAACTTAGGATGATACTAGGTGTTGCCCATGGATAAGTCAAGCCTCAGTCCATTCATTAATTGGGCAGGATGAATGCTGTGAAGCTTTCTACTAGACAGGACACACCCAGTGAGCCATTTTCTTTTCTAATATCTACAACTAAGGACACAGTGGGATACACAGACATAGAAACAGTCTCCTTGTCAGATGACTTACTAGAAACAGTCCACTCCAAACCAAACAAACCTCCTTTTTTACCTATTCTCAGAATATGAGACAAATCCACAAACTGACATCCACACACACAAAGTCACCTCCTTCCCCAAGTATGTCTGTGACTATCCGGAGTGTCCTCTGACGAGTAGGCCATAGAATGTTCCCCAGAAATGGCCGGTCCTGTCTCAGATCTGGTCTCCTTGGCCAATTCTGTGAAGTTTTCAGGAGGCAGTGGTGAGCCATTTCCTGCCCTCTCAGGAAAGGACCCTCTTCAAAGCTTTCTTGGCATTTGGCCACCCTCACATCAGTAGGTACCAAGAAAGACTGACTCTTTACTTGGTAAATCCAAACAAGTGAGCCCACTTGGACTGGGACTGGTACTGGCTCTTGGTGCCTGGCTTCCTGGATCACAAAATTCAGAGAGTTCCATCATGAAAAAAGTGAGGTGAGGTCACTTTCTTCAGAAAATGAATGAGGCCACTGTCTTGGCCACCACTTTGTCCTAACAGTTGCTTCCTAGTGTCTCAGGAAAAGGAGGCTGCCTCTATTTCCTGTGACACTTTCACAAGTTAGAATGGTATAGAAACATAGGCACCTGGGAACAGCTCTCCACACATGCCTGGTTTCATACATCTTCCCTACATTAAGAAGAGATAGGATGATTCAGACACATCCTTTCATCCTGATCGGGTTGTTTGCAAAGGAAGATGACTTTTGCTGTCTCAGGTCCTTCATAGCTGCCTACGTCTTCTCCAGGGATCATTTCTGCATGGATTTTGAGGTACTCAGCAGGTGGAAGATCTCCTAACTTCCTGTATTGTAATACTAACTTTGTCCCTGCTCTTCTGTAAAGTGAGATTGAGTGAACAATCTCAGTTTACAGAATGGTTAGGGTTAATAGCATGTTCGATTTGGGTTATGAATCATTTTGCTGGATGAATAATGATATTGGGAACCTGTGATATTTACAAGAACATGGAGGTGAAATATAAGTATGAAAACAGAAATCTAGGTAATATTTGAAGCCCAGAAGGACTTTGGGCCCTTGATTGGGATACTTAGCTTAAATTATGTTCTGTGTGACCTTTGCATTTTGTGTCCAGAATATTAGTGTGATAATATGTATATGTAGCTAAGGTGACATGAGTATTTCTTTCACCATTTCTGTGAGCAATATTTTGAAAACTTATAAATTAGTACTGGGGATACTATTAGGTTTACCCTGTTTTGATGAATATAGAGATGATGCATTAATAGACCATACTGTGAATAAATTATATAACTGGTTCCATATTTAAATAATGGATTGTATTGATATCTGAAAATATATAGAAAATCTTATATTGATATACATACATTCATTCCAACCAGTTATATATCTAATTGTAATGTTAGGGTTATCATTTATCATAAATAGTGTGTGAGTTTTGCCTCAAAAATGATTATGGAATCGAAAATAATATGTTTAGAAAGAAGTCTAGTAAAAAGACCAGTCAAGAAACATGGAGGAACATATGTCTTCCGAAGGAGGAAGTGATTGAAAGTAAACCAAATGTTTATAAATTTGTGAACTTGTGAATGAAAGGAAATATCTTATGATGTCCATGAACTGAAGAAATAATAACGTACCAGGTTTGAATAAAAATGAACTTTAACAAACACAATAGAGACATTAGGAATTCTGGCAAAGTATAGTTCGCAGTGAAAGGTTAATAAAATAAGTACTTGTCACTTCCTGTTTTTCTGTATGCTTAACAAAACACTTTTGAAATATTGAGAACTGTTTTCTAATCTTATTCCCAGAATGTGCTGTCCCCAATTGCCAAACTGCAGAATGTACTCCCTCAACCGGTTGCACGCAAACCGCTCACTCGCCCGGACCCATCAATAAACTTACCCCCCTGCCCTGTCCAAGGGAAATATATAAGCTCTGCTTAAGCTGTTCTCTGGGCTCTCTGCTCTATTCAAGTGAGCTCTGAGCCCCAGCATGCTGGACCCCCAATAAACCCTTTGCTTTTGCATGAGACAGTCTCTTGGTGGTCTCTTCCCCCGATTGTCACCGGACCTTTACATATGGAGGTTCCACTGAGATCCGGCAGCGGTGGACAAGAGACCCCAACAAACTCCTCTCAGGGTAAGTAAGGTGCCTCTTTCTGGTCAGGTTTCAGGTCAGGGCTTGGCAAAATGGATGTCAATGAAGAGCGTGAGCTCTCTCCAACGATGGCTGACAGTCATGTCACAGAGCCACAGGCCAAGTCCCTGGGTGACGTCATAGAGGACTCAGAAAATTGAGGAACAATAGTCTCCATGACTCAGTGATATTTTGTTTCAGATTCGTTATTGCCAACCGATCGGGTTCTGCCAACTACTAAGTCCTGGTCTCAGTGTTGGACTTCCATATCCTGTCTTTATTGTCTTGTCTTGTCTTTATTGTCTTGTCTTGTCTTGTCGGCTGGCCGGTCCAATAATAATCCTCATATTATTGCTAACTATTAAACCCTGCTTGCTCAACCATGTAATTTATTTTCTCCAAGCTCAAATTGGACAAGTTAAACTAATGGTAATACCCCACTAGCAGACATAGAATGTGACACCCCCCAATGATCATTTTTATGATTAAAAGTAGCCAGAAAAAGAAGTGTCGAATGAAAGGTTAATAAAATATGTAGTTGTCACTTCCTGTTTTTCTGTACGCTTAACAAAACACTGTTGAAATCTTGAGAAATGTTTGCCAATCTTGTTCCCAGAATGTGCTGTCCCCAACTGTCAAACTGCAGAATGTACTCCTTCACCAGGTTGCATGCAAATTGACCACTCGCCCTGACACATCAATAAACTTCCCTCCCTGCACTCGCAAGGGAAAGTATTTAACCTCTGCTTAAGCTGTTCTCAGGGCTCTCTACTCTTTTCAAGTGAACTCTGAGTCCCAGCATGCTGGACCCCCAATAAACCCTTTGCTGTTACATGAGATAGATTCTTGGTGGTCTCCTCTTCCGACACTCGACCGACCTTTACTTGGATGATTGAATGTAGAAGAGAACATCCAGTCAAAAAGGGATAGTCAGTAGGATTAGGAATATAGTCCGTAGGTTTAGGAAGAAGAGTGAGTATAGGATTTGGACCAAAAGTTCTTTAGTAATAGGGTTTCGGTTAGAGAATGAATGTAAATGTCAGCACATGTGAAGAATGAGTCACAATGATGAACTGGGGAAAATATGTAGGAAAGCAGATATCAATAGAGACATTAGGAAATCAGGCAAAGTATAAAGTGAGTGATAGGATTAGACATTATCAACAGGGTTGAGTTTCAATATATAATCTTAGGAAGAAACAAATATGTAGTCACCAATAGGATTGACATTTGAGAGTATTAGGCAACCTGGACATGAATGTTTTTAATAATACAGGTTCACTTTCTATTTACCCTTTGGTACAATCATAAGTGTGACTTTTGCATTTTGTGTTCCGAATATTACTGTGATAAAATGTATATGTAGATCAGGTGACATGAGTATTTCTTCCACAATTTCTGGGAGCAATATTTTGAAGACGTATAAATTGAGCACTCTAGGATATGCCAACAAACAATTCTTACACAAACTTTTACCAATGTGGTTCCAAAGGTAGAGGCACATACGCAAGGAATGCAAAGTGAACTAATTCTAACCAAAAAAAAAAAGAAAAAAAAATTGATACTTTATCTTCCACTTCTTGTGCCACTCCTGTTTCAAATTACTTAGTCTTGACTGCATGTCTCCTGCAGAAATAATCAAAATCTCTGGAATACGTCTTTTGTTTGTTTTGCTTTTGCGGTGCTGCAGATAGAACCCAGGGCCTCCACATGCTTCGGAAAGCACTTGACTGCTAAACTACATCCATGCTCCCCACCCCCAATACTTTTTTGTTGTTTTGAGAAAGGGTCTTAGTAGCTGGGATTTCAGGCATGCACTATTGCACAAGACTCCTGAATATATCTTGCCACTACATTTAGATGCAGAATTGGCTCAACAATAAGAAATTAAGAGGGTGTGAATAAAATAGTAATAGTGAAGAACCACTAAGAATACAGAGAAAGCACACTAAACAATACCTTTTGTTCAAATGCAATCTCTTTTAAAAGATTTTTTAAATGGATGACAATAAACTTCTGAAAAACAGACACAAATATCTTTCCTATCCTTTGCCTGAATTTCAATACTTTAAATTTTATTTTAATTACAGCTTTACTGAGATACAAATTTATATACCATGCAATCTATTGTATCACATGTGTATCTATTTTATATCCAGTATGGTTATTTCAATAAAATGACACACTAACTTTTCTGAATGAGTAGAATTACTATTTACTACTAGGGTTCAATTCCTAGCTTTGCAAAAGCAAACAAACAAACAAACAAAGTTGGCTAACGGATCATATATTCTAATATTCCTAGCATTTTTTCAGTACAAAAAACCCACATTATCCCACAAAGGGATATGAAATAGAATTATATTTTTTCATCTGGGTATGCTAAAGACAAGTCTATTTAGAAAATCCTGTTGTTTCAAATGTTGTTGAAAATAATATAAAAATACTTTAAGAAAGAATGCAAAATAAAAAAAAATAAATTAGTATTGGGGGTACAAAGAGGTGTACCCTGTGTCTATGAATATAGAAGTAATTCATGAATTGACAATACTGTGAATAAATAATATAACTGATTCCACTTCAAATAATGGATTGCTAGAATTGATATCTGAAAATATATAAGAAATCTTATATTGATATAGTATCATTCATTCCAATGAGTTATACATCTAATGGTAATATTAGGGTTATATTCTATCATGAAAGGTGTGTGAGATCTGCTTCAAAAGTGAGAATGGAAAAGGAAAATAATGTGTTTGGAAAGAAGTCTCATGAAAAGACCAGTCAAGAAACATAGAGGAATGCATGTGTTCTGAAGTAGAAAGTGATTGAAAGTGACACAAATGCAAATAATTTTGCTAACTTGTGGATGAAATACATATCCTATGATGTGAATAAACTGAAGAAATAGTAAAGTACCAGTGTTGAATAAAAATGAACGTCAAAATGTACATCATGTCCCATAGTAATCTACTTGGATTGATGTTAAACTGGGTCAGTTACTGTAGAAATATTAGGATTTGTATGCACCATTCACTGATGTTACTTGTCAGTACTAGAAAACAAATATGTATTTCAGGTGGATGAATAATTCTGAGAATAATCTTGTGAAAAGTTTATTATAAATCCACATACATGAATATGAATGAATTTAGGGTGTGTAAAAGAAGACAGAAGTATTTCATATTTTTAAAAATTTGGAGAGTGTATATGTATATATATATATATATATATATATATATATATATATATATATATATACACACACACACACACACACACACACACAAACAAACAAACACATATACACACAGAGACATTGAAATGTAGCAATATATATGCCAATTGAAATTGATGTAGAAATACATATCGTCCAAAGATCCACAAGTATTTAATTTACTGAACATGGATTTGTGTATAATGTTGTTCAACTAGGAAGCTCCCCCTTAGGTTAAATTTTCAGTTCCAACAGCGTTTAGGAGGAGTGATCTCTTCTCATAATTTGTATCTGCCAAGTCAGCCACCTCACAAGAATGTACATTTGATACCAGGTAGGATTCTATATGTGCATATAAAAATGCATGTGCTGAATAGGCTACAGACAAACGGAGACAGGAATTCAAATACTTGTTAAATTTAAAAACACATGGACAACTATGTCAACAAAATATAGATTAGATTTATAACTCCTACACTATATAATGCAAAAGGCAAGTTCAACTATACACCATGCCTCCTCTGAACTTCTTGGATTTCTATTCTGTTTGGGTTATTGTTCTCCATCATATTAGGATTAGTAGTCAGATTCTAGTAGGTTATGGGTTAGTGTCAGGAATTCAGTATTTCGAATGGAAAATTGGAAAATGAATCCAATGTGTATGCAAATATGTGCTACAAAAAAATCTTCCAACTCTCATCCACAACAATGCCTTGAAATTACCTTCACCCCAAATAAGACACAATTAGAAGAGAAGAGGTAGAAAATCTGTGAATATATATCTGTAGTGGAATATGCTCAAAAGTTCACAATTTTGGAGGTTGTAGAGCAGTTTCCAAAAGTAAGGGACAGGGTAAACACTCCACAAACATGGAGCTCTGTTGGCCAAAAGATTTCTTGAGAAACTGCCTCTGAGGGTGGGCACTTGAAATATATGTGTTTGTCAGAAGCTTTAGCTTCCTTTCTAGTGAGACCATCAAAGCTGGGTCTGTATCTATGTGACATGAAGATCTTGGTTTCTTATTTTCCAATGATCCTGAGGCAGCAGTGCTGATTTCTCTGTTTGTATGTAAACTGTGGCCACTGGGGGCTAAGTGTCACCCCATGTGGACTCTGAAGCCATTTGTTCATCCTCCAACTTTTGTGGTGTTTCTTGCTGCTGAACTGGGACATTGGTATTTGCTTCACGAAATACAATGAGTTCAACTGGAACACAGTGCTGGAGGAAGTTCTGTCACGTGTTGTGGGTCACGTTCTGCAGGAGAATGTACCAACCAGGCTTCAATACCAGATAGCTTGTCCCCTTAACCTCAGCAACCTGATTCTTAACATTACCCTGAAACCTCTCCATATACAAGATGCCTTTACATAGAAGGGTCTGCTGGCTGCACCATGTCAGTCACAAGCCATTTGGAAGTCAATAGCAGATCCACATGGTCCCACCACAGATATTTTATCACACACTACTGCTCTAGGTCCACTACTCAGCAGGCTCCAACTTATTGGCATTGCTGTTCTAGATAATTTTTATGAAACTCAGTCAATAAAGGCCCTGGCTAGTATACTCATGATCAGCAACAGACCATTTAAGAGTTCTCCAGTGCCACCTGTTAATGGCCTCCACAGGGCTTTGAAGAACTCATTTGACCCAAAGAATGCCTAATCTCACTTGATGGAGGTCAGGAACCTTACAGAGGAAGGCAAGAGACTTCATCCACAATTACTGATCTTTTTGCCATTTTGGTTTTGAATGCACACATGGGATCTTTCTTTAGATCCATCAGGTGCTGAGAATCTAAGCTATAGCCTCACATAGGACCAAGAGGCTGATTCAGACGCATCCCTTTCCAAAGCAATTAAGCACAGAGCCACAGTTGATGTCCATTTATTTCCATTTGAAAGCTGTTTTCTTCAGGATTCACAAAGGGATGGCCTGAGGCAAAGACTTTCCTGACATTCAGGGCAACAGAACAATAGCAAAAGGCCCAAAGCAGGGTTTATCCACTGAGACTTTCCTGGACACACTGATATTAGAGTTTTCTGAGATGCTCGCCATTCCCTTCATCTATCTTGTACATGGCCATGTCACTCAGATTGGAGGTGGTACATATCTTGGACACAAAACAATGAGCCTATTCTTGAGAGTGACCAGAATTGAGGAAGAAATCAGGAACTTAGGAAGAGTGCAGGTGTTGCCCATCCATAAGGCAAGGGACAGTCCACTCCTAAATTGGGCAGGATGAATGCTGGGAAGATTTCTACTAGACAGGACACATTGATGCATTCTTTTTTCTAAGGTCTACAACCACGAACACAGTGGGTTACAAAGACATGCAAAAAATCGCCTTGTCAAACGACTTACTAGAAGCAGTCCACTCCAAACCAAACAAACCGCCTTTCCTACCTATTCTCATAAGAAGAGACTAAACCACAAAATCACACACACACGCGCAAACGCACCTCCTTCATTCAAGTAGGTCTGTGACTATCTGGAGTGTCCTCTGACTGGTGGGCCATACTATGTTCCCCCAAAAGGCCTGTCCTGTCTCAGATCTGGTCGCGGTGAACCACTACCTGCTTTCTCAGGAAAGGCCCCTCTTCAGAGCTCTCCTGGCATTTGAAATCCTCATATCAGTAGGTACCAAGGAATACTTAGTCTATCCTTGGTTTTTCCAAACAATGGAGCCCACTGGCACTGGAACTGTGACAAGGTCTTGGTATTCTCTGTCTTCCTGGAGCCCAAGGTCAGGGAGTTTCTTCACCAAGGAAGTGAGGTAGGTCGCTTCATTCAGGAACTGAGTGACTTTACTGCCTTTGCAACCACTTTGTCCTAACAGGTGATTGCAAGGTTCCCATGAGGTGGAGGCTGCCCCTACTTCCCGAGACAGTTTCAACAGTTAGAATGGTATATCAACCATAGGAATCCGGGAACAGCTCTCCACACAGGCCTGGTTTGGTCCCTCTTCTCTACATTAAGAAAAGAGAGGCTGATTCAGACACAATGCTTCATCCTGAGTACGTTGTTTGCCATGGAAGATGACTTTTGCTCTCTCAGGTCCTTCATAGCTGCCTATGTCTTCTCCAGGGATCGTTTCTGCTTAAAACTTTGAGGATCTCAGCATCTGGAAGATCCCCTACATTCCTGTATTGTAAGACCAACTCTGTCGCTGCTCTTCTGTAAAGTTAGATTGAGGGAACAGTGTTTGGTTAGGCTTAATAACAGGTTCGATTTGGATTAAGAATCATTCTGAGCGATGAATAATGGTATTGGGAATGTGCGATATTTACAAGAATATTTAGGTGAAATATAAGTATGAAAACAGAAATCTAGGTAAAATTTAAAGCCCAGAAGGGCATTGGGCCTTTAATTGGGATACTTAGCTTTGACTTACGTTCTGCACAGATGTCTTAAATAAATCCATATACAATGTCATAGGACCTTGTACCTTGGATGATTGAATGTCACGAGAATATCCAGTCAAAAAGCTATAGTCGGTAGGATTAGGAAAAGTGTCGGTAGGTTTAGAAAGAATAGTGATTATAGGTTTTGGAGGAAATGTTTTTAGCAATTGGGTTTCGGTTAGAAAGTGAATTTAAATGTCAGCACATGTGAAGAGTCAGTCAAAATGATAAACTGGGAAAATATTTAGGAAAGCAGAAATCAATAGAGACATTAGGATATCAGGCAAAGTATAAAGTGAGTGATAGGATTACACATTTTCAACAGGCTTGAGGTTGAATATATAATCTTAGGAGGAAACAAATATATAGTCACCAATAGGATTGACATTTGAGAGCGGTAGCAACCTGGACAGGAATATTTTTAGTAATCCATGCTCACTTTTCATTTAGGTTTTGGTACAATCATAACTGTGACCTTTTCATTTTGTTTCCAGAATATTACTGTGATAACATGTACATGTAGATCAGGTGACATGAGTATTTCTTCCACCATTTCTGGGAGCAATTTGTGAAGACGTATAAGTTAGTACTGGGGGTACAAATAGGTGTACCCTGTGTCTATGAATATAGAGATAATGCATGAATAGACCATACTGTGAATAAATAGTATTACTGGTTCCAACTTTGAATAATGGATTGAATTGATAAATGAAAACATAGAGGAAATCTTATATTGATATATATACATTCATTAAAACCAAATATACATCTAATGGTAATATTAGGGTTATGGTTCATCATGAAGAGTGTGTGAGTTTTGCTTCAAAAATGATTAAGGAAATCGAAAAAGAAACCTCATGAAAAGATCAGTCAAGAAATATGGAGTTATACATGTGTTCTGAAGCAGGAAGTGATTGAAAATGAAACAAATGCCTATTAATTTTCGAATTTCTAGATGAAATATATATTTTATGATGTGCATAAACGGAAGAAATTGCAATGTACCAGTGTTGAATAAAAATGAATTTCAAAATACACATCATGTCCCATAGAAATCTATTTGCATTGATGTTAAACTGGGTAAGTTACTGCAGAAATACAAGGATTTGTATGCACCATTCACTGAAGATAGTTCTCAGTACGAGGAAACAAATATGTTTTTCAGGTGTGTGAATATTCCTGGGAATAATCTAGTGAAAAGTTGATTAAAAATCCACATACATGAACATGAATTATTTTAGGGAGTGTATAATAAGACACATATTTCATATTTTGAAAAATCTGGAGAGTATGTATACACACACACACACAAACAGACTTTAAAAAGTAGGAATATATATGCCAATTGAAATTCACCATGAAATATATATCATCCACAGATCAGAAATATTTATTTTACTGAACATGGGTTTTTGTGTAAAGTTGTTCAACCAGGAAGCTCACCCATTGGTTGAATTTTCAGTTCCAGCATCATTTAGGAAGAGTGAACTATTCTAACAATTTGTATCTGCCAAGTGAGCCATCTCACAAGAATGTACGTGTGATTCCAGGTAGGATTCTATATGTGCATATAAAATTACATGTGCTTAATAGGCTGCAGAGAAAGGAAGTCAGGTATTCACATATTTGTTAACTTTAGAAATACATGGAGAAATATTTCAACAGAAAATTGACTAGATTTATAACTCCTACCCTATATAATGCAAAAGGCAAGTCCCACTATACAACATGCATCCTCTGAACTGCTTATATTTCTATTCTGTTTGGGTTTTTATTCTCCATCATATTAGGATTAGTAGTCAGAGTCTAGTAATGTAGTGGTTAGTGTCATGGATTCAGTATTTCTAATGGAAATTTGGAAAATGAATCTAATGTGTATGTAAATATATGCTACACAAAAATCTTCCCACTCTCATCCAGAAAAATGCCTTGACATTACCTTCGCACCAAGAAAGACACAATTAGAGGAGAAGAATTAGAAAATGTGTGAATACATATATTCAATAAAAAATCCTCAGAAATTCACAACCTTGGAGGTGGTAGAGGAGTTTCCAAAAGTAAGGGACAGGATAAACCCTCCACAAACATGGAGCTCTGCTGGCCTAAAGACTTCTTGAGAAATGCCTCTGAGTTTGGGCACTTGAAATATATGTTGTTTTCAGGAGCTTTAGCTTCTTTCTAGTGAGACCATCAAAGCTGGGTCTGCATCTATGTGACCTGGAGGACATGGCATCTTATTTTTCAATGAACATGAGGCAGCAGTGCTGGTTTCTCTCTTTGCAGGTAAACTGTGGCCACTGGGGGCTAAGTGTCTCCCCGTTTGGACTGTGAAGCAATTTGGTCATGATCCACTTTTCGTTGTGTTTCTTGCTGCTGCACTGGGAGTTTGGTGTTTGCTTCATGAAATACAACGAGTTTATCTGGGACACAGTGCTGGAGGGAGTTCTGTTACGTGTGGTGGGTCAGTGTCTGCAGGAGAATGCACCAACCAGGCTTCTATCCAGATAGCTTTCCCCCTTGACCATAGCAACCTGATTCTGAACATTGCCCTGAAACCTCTGCATATAACAAGATGCCTTTACATAGAAGGGTCTGCTGCCTGCACCATGTCAGTCACAAGGCATTTGGAATCCAATGCTAGATCCTCATGCCCGTACCACTGATGTTTTATCACACACCTGCCCACCACTGCTCTAGGTCCACTTCTCAGCAGACTCCAACTTACTGGCATCTGTGTTCTACACCATGTTAAAGAAACCCAGTCGATTTGGCACTCTCTGGTATACTCATGATCAGCAACAGGACATCCAAAGGTTTTCCAGTGCCACCTGGTCATGGTAATTTTAAAAATTTCATGATATTTATGTAACCATTTTCAAGGATGAAGTTGGAGGCATTGTGGGTTTCAATTATTCAGAAACCATTAAATGGTGAGGAATCTCATTTTAATGAAAGCTCTGGAGAACTCTCACAGGCAAGGCTTCCCAAATAGTGGCCAAAACGTCACTTGAAGCCAGGCCCATTGAGGTCTAAAATGTGAGGTCCATGTGTATTTTGACTCTCAATTGTGGCTCCCATGTCTTTCAGAATAAAATTATGTGATTCTCTGGCTGAGAGTCCCAGTGAACTGTGGAAAGTCCCCCTGGGACTAGATCACAGCTTCCAATGGCGACTCTCATGCGTTGCCTCCGAAAATCTTAACACAATTCATGGCAATTCTTCTCTGAGGTCAGTTCAAGAACTGAGTCTCTAAGGGGAATCACACCAGAATTCAACCCAGGTTGAACCAGTAATCTCTCACAATTAAAACCTAAACACTCCCACATGACCCTCATCTTCTTCCATATAGACACTCATCATAACCTCTGGCTGGAGGTTTCCATGAGGGCACAGCCCAAGACAGTGTCCAAAATAAGCTTCCTTGTCCCTCATTTGCCTAAAGTCACGTTTGCCTGGACACCCTTCCTATGAACCAGGAGTGATCAAATAGGCCTGACATTTATACTGCTCCACTTCTCCAATTTGAGGCCTACTGACTGAGGGGTTTAAATTCTTTTTGGGAATTGGACGCATGAGAAACCACAAGAACTATGGGCAAGCCACTGCAGAGCTTTGAAGAACCCATTTGACACAAAGGATCCCTATTCTTCCTTGATGGAAGTAAGTGCCCTACCAGAGGAAGGCAAGAGACTTCATCCACAATGACTCTACTTTTAGCCATTTTGGTTTTGGATGCACATATGGAATCATTCTTTAGATCCATAAGGTGCACAGAATCTAAGCCACAGCCTCACACAGGGCCAAGAGGCTGATTCAGACACATCCCTTTCCAAAGCAATTAAGCAAAGAGCCACAGGAGATGCACATTTATTTCCAATTGAAAAGTCTTTTGTTAAGGCTTCCAAAAGTTTTGGCCTGAGGAAAACACCTTCCTGACATTCAGGGCAACAGAAAAATATGTATGCATAAGGCCCAAAGCAGGGTTTCTCCACTGAGATATTCCTGGTCACACTGATATCTGAGTTTTCTGAGATGCTCGGCCATTCCATTCAGCTATCCAGTACATGGCCATTTCACAGACCTTGGAGGTGGTACATATCTTGGACACACAACCATGAGTCTATTCTTGAGAGTGACCAGAATTGAGTAAGAAATCAGGAACTTAGGAAGATTGCAGGTGTTGCCCATCCATAAGGCAAGCCGCAGTCCATTCATAAATTGGGCAGGATGAATGCTGGGAAGCTTTCTACTAGACAGGACACATCCATTGATGCATTCTCTTTTCTAATGTCTACAACCACTAACACAGTGGGATACACAGACATAGAAAAACTCGCATTGTCAAAGGACTTAGAAGAATCAGATAATTCCAAACCAAACAAACCTCCTTTCCTACCTATTCTGAGAACATGAGACAAAACCACAAACCCCACCCGAACTCACAAATTCAACTTCTTCCCCCAAGTAGGTCTGTGACTATCCGGAATGTCCTCTGACTTGTGGGCCATACTGTGTTCTCCCGAAATGGCCTGTCCTGCCTCAGATCTGGTCACCTTGGCCAACTCTGTGAAGTTGTCAGGAGCCAGTGTTGAGCCACTACCTGCTTTCTCAGGAAAGGCCCCTCTTCAGAGCACTCCTGGCATTTGGCCATCCTCACATCAGTAGGTACCAAGAATGACTGACGCTGTCCTTGGTAAATCCAACAAGTGAGCCCACTGGAACTGTGACTGGGACTGGCTCTGGGTGCCTGGCTACTTGGGTCACAAGTTCAGAGAGTTCCATCACCAAGGAAGTTAGGAAGGTCATTTCTTCGGGAACTGAATGAGGTCACTGCCGTGGCAACCACTTTGTCCTAACACTTGCTTCCAAGGGTCCCATGAGATGGAGGCTGCCCCTAATTCCTGAGACACTTTCAAAAGTTAGAATGGTATACCAACCATAGGTACCCAGGAACAGCTCTCCACACAGGCCCGGTTTGCTCCATCTCCTCTACGTTAAGGATAGAGAGTTGATTCAGACTCAACCCTTCATCCTGACCAGGTTGTTTTCCATGGAAGATTAATTTTGCTCTCTCCGGTCCTTCATAGCTGCCTACATCTTCTCCAGGGATAATTTCTGCATTGACCTTTGAGGTTTTCAGCAGGTTGAAGATCCCCTACATTCCTGTATTGTAAGAACAAATCTGTCCCTGCTCTTCTGAATACTTAAATTGATGGAACAATGTATGGTTAGTGTTATTAACATGTTCAATTAAAACCAAAACACTACCACATGGCCCTTATATTCTTCCATATAGACACTCATCATTACGTCTGGCTGGAGGTTTCCACAAGGGGCGAAGCCCAAGACAGTGTCCAAAATAAGTTCCCTTGCCCCTCATTTGCCTAAAGTCTGGGTTTCCTGGACACCCTTCCTGTGAACCAGGATTGATCAAATAGGCCTGCCATTAATAATGCTCTTTTTCTCCTTTTTGAGGCCTACTGAACGTGAGGTATAGATTCTTTATGTGATTTGGAGTCATGTGAAACCCAAGCACCTTTTCTCGTCTTTGAAGAACTCATTAGACCCAAAGGATCCCTATTCGTACTTGATGGAGGTGAGGAGCCTAACAGAGGAAGCAAGAGACTTCATCCACAATGTCTGATCTTTTTGCCATTTTGGTTTTGGATGCACACATGGGATCTTTCTTTAGATCCATCAGGTGCTGAGATTGTAAGCCACAGCCTCACACAGAGCCGAGAGGATGATTTAGACACATCCTTTTCTAAAGCAATTAATCTAAGAGCCACGGGTGATGCTCATTCATTTCCATTTGAAAGCAGTTTCTTCAGGCTTCACAAACTGGTGGTCTGAGGCAAAGACCTACCTGACATTCAGGTCAACAGAACAGTAGGTAAGCAAAAGGCACAAAGCAGGGTTTCTCTACTGAGACTTTACTGGTCACACTGATATCTGAGTTTTCTGAGATCCTCCCCATTCATTTCAGGTATCCAGTAAATGGCCATGTCACAGAGCTCAGAGGTGGTACATATCTTGGACAAAAAAAAATGAGCCTATTCTGGAGAATGGCCAGAATTCAGCAAGAAAACAGGAACTAAGGAAAATAGTAGGTGTTGCCCATCGATAAGGCAAGCAACAGTCCATTCATAAATTGGGCAGGATGTGTCCTGGAATGCTTTCTACTTGTCTGGACACATGCATTGATGCATTCACTTTTCTCATATCTTCAACCACCGACAAAGTGGGATACACAGACATAGAATCACTCACCATGTCAAATGACTTATTAAAAACAGTCCACTCCAAACCAAACAAACTGCCTTTCCTACCTATTCTCAGAACATGAGACAAAACCATAAACTCACATCTACACCCTCAAAGGCATATCGTTTACCCACATAGGTCTGTGAGTAACCAGAGTGTCCTCAGACTGATAGGCCATACTATGTTCCCCCGAAATGGCCTGTCCTGTCTCAGATCTGGTCTCTTTACCAACTCTCTAAAGTTTTCAGGAGCCATCGGTGAGTCACTACCTGCTTTCTCAGGAAAGGCCCCTCTTCAGAGCTTTCCTGGCATTTAGTGATCCACAAGAAAGACTGACTCTGTCCTTGGTAAATCCAAACAAGTGAACCCACTGGGAAAGGGACTGGGACTGGCTCTTGGTGCCTGGCTTCCTGGATCCCAAGTTCAGAGGGTTCCATCACCAAGGAAGTGAGGTAGGTCACTTCCTTCAGGAACTGAATGAGGTCACTGCCTTGGCAACCACTTTGTTCTAACATTTGCTTCCAATGGCTCCATGACATGGAGGCTGCCCCTACTTCCTGTGTCACATTCACAAGTTAGAATGGTATACCAACCATAGGCACCCGGGAACAGTCAGAGTCTACTAGGGTATGGCTTACTGTCAGGAATTCAGTATTTCAAATAGAAAATAGGAAAATGAATCTAATGTGTATACAAATATATGCTAGACAAAAATCTTCCCACTGTCCTCCACAACAATGCCTTGATATTTCCTTCACCACAAGTAAGACACAATTAGTGGAGAAGAGTTTGAAAATCTGTGAATATATATCTGGAAAAAAAATGAATGGAGTTCACAACCTTGGAGGTGGTAGAGGAATTTCCAAATGTAAAAGAAAGGATAAACACTCCACAAACATGGAGCTCTGGTGGCCTAATAAATTTTTGAGAAACTGCCTCTGAGTTTGGGCCCTTGAAATATTTGTTGTTGTCAGGAGCTTTAGCTTCCTTTGTAGTGAGACCATCAAATCTGGGTCAGCATCTATGTGACCTGGATGACATGGTTCCTTATTTTCTATTGAACATGAGGCAGCAGTTCTGAATTCTCTCTTTGTAGGTAAACTGAGGCCACTGGGGTCTAAGTGTCTAACCGTGTGGTCTGTGAAGCCATTTGGTCATACTCGAATTTTTGTGGTGTTATTTACTGCAGTACTCTGAGTTTGGTATTGGCTTCATGAAGTACAAGGAGATAAACTGGGACACAGTCCTAGAGGGAGTACTCTCATGTGTGGTGAGTGAGGATCTGCAGGAGAATGCACCAACCAGGCTTCTATCCCAAAAAGCTTGCACCCATGTCCATAGCAACCTGATTCTGAACATTGCCATGAAACCTCTCCATATAACAAGATCCCTTTATTTGTAAGGGTCTGCTGGCTGCACCATGTCAGTCACAATCCATTTGGAAGCCAAGGGAAGATCCATGTGGCCCCACGACAGATGTTTTATCATACACCTGCCAACCACTGCTCTAGGCCCACTACTCAGCAGGTTCCAACTTTCTGGCATCTCTGTTCTACAACATTTTCATGAAACCCAGTCAATCAGGGCACTGTCTGGTATACTCGTGATCAGCAACAGACATCCAAAGATTTTCTAGTGCCACCTGTTCATAGGAATATCAAAAATTTTATGGTGTTTATCTAGCCAATTTTCAAGGATGAAGTTGGAGGCACTGTGGGTTTCAATTCATTCAGGAACCATGAAATAGTGAGGAAGCTCATTTCAATGAAAGCTCGGGACAACTCTCACAGGCAAGGCTTCCCAAGGAGTGGCCAAAAGGTCAAATGAAGCCAGGCCCATTGAGGTTTACAATTGAGGTCCATGTGTGTTTTGACTCTCAACTATGACTGCTAAGTCTTTCTGAATAAAGTCATGTGATATCCTGGCTGAGAATCCCAGTGCTCTTTGGAAAGCCAACCTGGGCCTAGATCTCAGTCTCCAAGGGCAACTCTCATGTGTGGCCTCCTAAATTCCAAACACAATTCATGCCAATACATCGCTGAGATCTGTTCCAGAACTCAGTCTCTAAAGGGAATCACACAAGAGTTAAAGCCCAGGTTGACCCTGGAATCTTTTCCAACCGTAACACAAATGACCACAATTAAACCAAAACACTCCAACATGGCCCTCATCTTCTTCCATATAGACAGTCATAATAAACTCTGGTTGGAGGTTTCCATGAGGGGCGCAGCCCAAGACAGTGTTCAAAATAAGCTCACTTGCCACTCATTTGCCTAAAGTCAGGGTGACATGGAAACCCTTCCTGTGAACGAGGGGTGATCAAATAGGCCTGCCTTTAATAGTGCTCTACTTCTCCAATTTGAGGCCTACTCTCTGTGGGGTATAGATTCTTTATGAGAATTGGGGTCATGAGAAAACCCAAGCACCTCTGGGCTACCCTCTGAAGGGATTTGAAGAACCCATTTGAGTGAACCAAGGAGTTGGATCAAAAGACTTTAGATATAGGGTTTTGGTTAGAGAGTGAATGTAAATTTCAGCATATGTGAAGAGTCAGCCACAGTGATGAACTGGGGAAAATGTGTAGGAAAGCAGATATCAATAGAGATATTAGGAAATCAGGCAAAGTACAAAGAGAGTGATAGGATAAGACATTTTTAACAGGGTTGAGTTTGAATATACAATCTTAGGAAGAAACAAATATGTAGTCACCAATAGGAATGATATTCGAGATCATTAGTGAATCAGGACATGGATGTTGTTAGTAATACATGCTCACTTTCAATATAGGCTTTGGTACAATCATAAGTGTGACACTTGCATTTTTTGTCAGGAATATTACTGTGATGAAATGCATATGTATATCAGGTGACTAGAATATTTCTTCCACCATTTTTGAAAGCAATATTTTAAAGGCTTATAAATTAGTATTGGGGATACAAATAGGTATACCCTGGGTCTATGAATATAGAGATGATTCTTTAATAGACCATACTGTGAATAAATAATATAACTGGTTCAAAATTTAAATAATGGATTGAATTGATATCTGAAAATATACAAGAAATCTTACATTGATATACATACATTCATTCCGAACAGTTATACATCTAATGATAATATTAGTGTTACAGTTTATTATGAAGAGTGTGTGAGTTTTGTTTCAAAAGTGATTATGGAAATCGAAAATAATGTGTTTGGAAAGAATCTCATGAAAAGAACAGTCAAGAAACATGGAGGAATACATGTCTTCTCAAGTAAGAAGTGATTGAAATTGAACCAAATGCCTATAAATTTGTAAAATTGTGGATGAAATGATATATCCTATATTGCCCATAAACTGCAGAAATAGTAATGTACCAGTGTTGAATAAAAATGAACTTCAAAATACACATCATGTCCCATAGGTGTCTACTTGCATTGATGTTAAACTGGGTGAGTCACTGTAGAAATATTAGGATTTCTTAGCACCATTCCCTGAAGTTAGTTTTCAGTACTAGGAAACAAATATGTATTTCAGTTGATGTATATTTCTAAGAATAATCTTGTGAAAAATTGATTATATATCCCCATACAGGAACATGAATGAATTTAGGCAGTGTATAGTAAGACACTTATATTTCATATTTTGAAAATCTGGAGACTATATATATATATATAGACACAAACACACACACATTATAATGTAGCAATATATATGCCAATTGAAATTCATCATGAAAAATAACTCATCTGCATATCAAAAAATATTCATTATACTGAACATGGATTATGTATAATGTTGTTCATCTAGGAAGGTCACCCATGGGTTGAATTTTTAGTTCCAACAGCCTTTAGGAGAAGTGATCTCTTCTCACAATTTGTATCTGCCAAGTCAGCCACCTCACAAGAATGTACGTGTGAAACCAGGTAGGATTCTATTTTTGCATATAAAAATACATGTGCTTAATAGGCTAAAGAGAAAGAGAGACAGAAATTCACATATTTCTTAACTTTAAAAACACATGGAGAATTATTTCAACAAATAATTGACTAGATTTATAACTCCTACCTTATATCATGCAAAAGGCAAGTACAACTACACACCATGCCTCTTCTGAACTGCTTGTATTTCTATTCTGTTTTGGTTATTTTTCTCATCATATTAGTATTAGTAGTCAGAGTCTATAAGGGTATGGGCTAGTGTCAAGGATTCAGTATTTCGAGTGAAAAATTGAAAAATGAATCCAATGTGTATGCAAATATGTGCTACAAAAAAATCTTCCTTCTCTCATATAGAAGAATGACTTGACATTACCATTGCCCCAAGTAAGTCACAATTAGAGGAGAAGAGTTAGAAAATTTGTAAATATATATCTGCAACGAAAATGCTCAGGAGTGCACAACCTTGGAGGTGGTAGAGGAGTTTCCAAAAGTAAGTGACATGGGAAATACTCCACAGACATGAAGATCTGCTGGCCTAAACACTTCTTGAGAAACTGCCTTTGAGGTTGGGCACTTGAAATATATGTTGTTTTCAGGAGCTTTCGCTTCCTTTATAGTGAGACCATCTAAGCTGGGTCTGCATCTATGTGACCTGGAGGACATGGCATCTTATTTTCCAATGAACATGAGGCAGCAATGCTGAATTCTCTCGTTGTAGGTAAACTATTGCCACTGGGGGCTAAGTGTCTCCCCGTGTGGACTGTGAAACCATTTGGTCATCTTCCACTTTTCGTGGTGTTTCTTGCTGCTGCACTGGTAGTTTGGTATTGGCATCACGAAATACAAGGAGTTCAACTGGGACACAGTGCTGGAGGGAGTTCTGTCACGTGTGGTACGTGTACCCTGGTCTACAGTAGAATGCACCAACCAGGCTTCTATCCCACATAGCTTGCCCCCTTGATCATAGCAACCTGATTCTAAACATTACTCTGAAACTTCTCCATATAACAAGATGCCTTTATATACAATGGTCTGATGGCTGCACCATGTCTGTCTCAAGACAATTGAAAGTCAATGGCAGATCCACATGGCCCCACCACAGATGTTTTATCACACACCTTCCCACCACTGCTCTAGGCCCACTACTCTGCAGTCTCCAACTTTCTGGCATCTCTGTTCTAAACATTTTCATGAAGCCCAGTCAATCAAGGCACTGTCTGGTATACTCATGATCAGCAAAAGTACATCAAAAGGTTCTCCAGTGCCATCTGGTCATGAAAATTTCTAAACATTCATGGTATTGATCTAGACAAATTTCAAGGATGAAGGTGGAGGCACTGTGGGTTTCAATTCATTCAGGGACCATTAAATGTTGAGGAAGCTCATTTCAATGAAAGATCTGGAGAACACTCACAGGCAAGGCTTCCCAAAGAGTGGCCAAAAGGTCACATGAAGCCAGGCCCATTGAGGTCTACAATGTGAGGTCCATGTGTGTTTTGACTCTCAACTATGGGTGCCAAGTCTTTCAGAATAAAATCATGTGATATCCTAGCTGAGATTCTCAGTACTCTTGGGAAAGCCACCCTGGGCCTAGATCTCAGTTTCAAAGGGCGACTCTCATGTGTGGCCTCCTGAAATCGCAACACAATTCATGGCAATACTTATCTGAGGTCAGTTCCAGAACTCATTCTCTAAGGGGAATCACACCAGTGTTCAAGCCCAGTTGGACCCAGTCATCTCTTCCATCTGCCACACAAATGACCACAATTAAAACCAAAACAATCCCACATTGTCCTCATCTTCTTCCACATAGACACTCCTCATAACCTCTGGCTGGAGTTTTTCATGAGGGGCACAGCCCAAGACAGTGGCCCAAATAAGCTTTCTTGCCCCTCATTTGCCTAAAGTCAGGGTGGCCTGGACACCCTTCCTGTGAACCAGGAGTGATTAAATAGGCCTGCCATTAATACTGCTCCACTTCTCCACTTTGAGGCCTTCTTACTGTGGGGTTTAGTTTCTTCTTTTTTTAAAAAAAAATTGAAATTTAATTGGAAAGTTAAAAAAAATTGTATTGCAGAATATTAAATTTCTTATGCAAAAGCCTTTATCTTGTTTGTGAGGGAAACCTTGATGCCTTGCCAATCTGGTTATATGGAGACACTGAAAATTTTCTGTTACATACTACATGGATGAATGGCTACAGCACATCGTTTTTTCAAACTGAAAGGCAGATAACAGCAAGTAAGATAACAAATAAAAGCCAATTTTATTAAAAAATAAAGTTGTAAAATGTCTCAAATATTGGAAATTAAATTCCTTTTTTTTTCTTTTTTTTGGTTGTTCAAAAGCTCATGCTATATCATCTTTCATACATTTGACTCATTTGGGTTATGAACTCCCATTTTTACCCCAATACAAATCGTAGAATCACATCAGTTACACACTCACGTTTTTACATAATGGCATATTAGTGATTGTTGTATTCTTCTACCTTTCCTATCCCCTACTATCCCCCTCCCCTCCCCAACCATCAACCCTCTATACCTCATCTGCTATTGTTCAATTCTCTCCCTTGTTTCCCCCCCTTTCCCCTCACAACCTCTTATATGGAATTTTGTGTAACATTAAGTGTCTCCTACCATTTCCATATGCTTTCCATTCTCTCTCCCTTTCTCTCCCCCCACTCATCTCCATTTAGTGTTAATATTTTCCTCATGCTCTTCTTCCCTGTTCTGTTCTTATTTGCTCTCTTTATATCAAAGAAAACATTTGGCATTTGTTTTTTAAGGATTGGCTAGCTTTGCTTAGCATTATATGTTCTAATGCCATCCATTTCCCTTCAAATTCAATGATTTTTGTCATTTTTTAATGCTGCATAATACTCCATTGTGTATAGATGCCCCTTTTTTATCCATTCGCCTATGGAAGGTCATCTAGTTTGGTTCCACAGTTTAGCTATTATGAATTCTGCCGCTATGATCAGTGATGTGGCAGTATCCCTATAGTGCGCTCTTTTAAGATCCTCAGGGAATAGTCCGAGAAGTGAGATAGCTGGGTCAAATGGTGGATCCTTTCCCTGCTTTCCCAGGTATCTCCATACTGCTTTCCAAATTGGCCTCAACATTTTCCAGTCCCACCAGCAGTGTACAAGTGTACCCTTTTCCCCACATCCTCGCCAACACTTATTGTTGTTTGATTTCATAATGGCTGCCAATCTTACTGGAGTGAGATGGTATCTTAGGGTGGTTTTGACTTGAATTTCCCTAACTGCTAGAGATGGTGCGCATTTTTTCATGTTCTTGTTGATGCATTGTATGTCCTCCTCTGTGAAGTTTCTGTTCAGGTCCTTGGCCCATTTGTGGATTGGTTTATTTGTTATCTTATTGTTTAATTTTTGAGTTCTTTGTATATTCTAGATATTAGGGCTCTATCTGAAGTGTGAGGGGTAAAAATTTGTTCCCAAGATGTAGGCTCTCTATTTACCTCTCTTATTGTTTCTCTTGTTTCGAAAAAAACTTTTTAGTTTAAATAAGTCCCATTTGTTGATTCTTGTTATTAACTCTTGTGCTATGGCTGTCCTATTAAGGAATTTGGAGCCCAACCCCACAGTATGTACATCGTAGCCAAATTTTTCTTCTATTAGATGCATTGTCTCTGATTTTATATCTTGCTCCTTGATCCATTTAGAGTTAACTTTTGTGCATGGCGAGAGAAAGGGATTCATTTTCATTTTGTTGCATATGGATTTCCAATTTTCCCTGGACCACTTGTTGAAGATGCTATCCTTCCTCCATTGCATGCTTTTAGGCCCTTTTTCAAATATAAGAAAGTTGTACTTTTGTGGATTGGTTTCTGTGTCCTCTATTCTGTACCATTGGTCCAGCTGACTTTTGTGATACCAGTACCACGCTGTTTTTGTTACTATTGCTTTGTAGTACAGTTTGAACTCTGTTATCGCTATACATCCTGATTCACACTTCCTGCTTAGAATTGCTATTGCTATTCTGTGTCTATTGTTTTTCCATATGAAATTCATGATTGCTTTATATATTTCTACAAGAAATGCCATTGGGATTTTGATTGGCATTGCATTAAACCTGTAGAGAACTTTGGGTAATATCGCAATTTTGATGATGTTAGTTCTGCCTATACATGAACAGGGTACATTTTTCCATCTTCTAACATCTTCTTCTATCTCTTTCTTTAGAGTTATGTAACTTTCATTGTATAAATCTTTCACCTCTTTTTTTAGGTTGATTCCCAAGTATCTTATTTTCTATGAGGATATTGTGAATGGAGTGGTTTTCCTCATTTCAATTTCAGAAGTTTTGTTGCTGATATACAGGAATGCCTTTGATTTTTTCTTGTTGATTTTATATACTGGCACTTTGCTGAATTCATTTATTAACTCTAGCAGTTTCTTTGCATACCCTTTAGGGTTTGTTAAATATATTATCATGTCATCCTCAAATAGCGAATATTTAAGTTCTTCTTTTTCTATTTTTATGCCTTTAATTTCTTTTGTCTGTCTAATTGCTCTGGCTAGTATTTCAAGAACTAAACTGAATAGAAGTGGTGATAGAGGGCATCTCTGTCTTGTTCCAGATTTTAGAGGGAATGCCTTCAGTTTTTCTCCATTTAGGATGATGCTAGCCTGAGGTTTAGCATATATAGCTTTTACCATGTTGAGGTAAGTTCTTGTTATCCCTAATTTTTATAGTGTTTTGAACATAAAGGAATGCTGTACTTTGTCAAATGCTTTATCTACATCTATCGAGATGATCATATGGTTTTTGTCTTTAAGTCTATTGATGTGGTGGATTACATTTATTGATTTCCATAAATTGATCCAGGCTTGCATCCCAGGGATGAATCCTACTTGATCATGAAGCACAATTGTTTTGATATGCTTTTGTATTCAATTCACCATGATTTTATTGAGAATTTTTGCATCCAAGTTTATTAGAGGTATTGGTCTGTAGTTTTCTTTCTTTGAAGTGTCTTTGTCTGGTTTTGGAATCAGGGTGATGTTGGCCTCATAGAATGAATTTGGAGGAACTCCTTCTTTTTCTATTTTTTGAAATTGCTTGAAAAGTATTGGTATTAATTCTTCTTTGAGGGTTTTGTAGAACTCCACTGTATACCTATCCGGTCCAGGGCTCTTTTTGGTTGGTTGTCTTTTGATGGTTTCTTATTTTTCTTCCTTTGTTATTGGTCTATTTAAATTGTGGGTGTCTTCCTGACTCAATCTGGGCAGATCATATGACTTAAGAAATTTATCGATATCTTCTTTATCTTCTATTTTATTGGAATATAGGGTTTCAAAATACTTTCTAATTATCTTCTGTGTTTCTGTAGTGTGTGTTGTGATATTTCCATCTTTATTCCATATGTTAGTAATTTGAGTTCTCTCTCTTCTTCTCTTCGTTAGCATGGCTAAGGGCCTGTCGAACATATTTATTTTTTCAAAGAACCAACTCTTATTTATTTCAATTTTTACAATGTAGATTTTTTGTTTCAATTTCATTGATTTCTCCTCTAATTTCAATTATTTCTTGTCTTCTACTACATTTGATGTTCTTTTGCTCTTCCTTTTCTAGGTTTTTGAGGTGTAGTGTGAGTTCATTTATTTGTTGTTGTTTTTTTCTTTTTTTGAGGAAAGAATTACAAGAAATGAATTTCCCTCTTAAAACGGCTTTCATTGTGTCCCATACAAACCGGTATGTTGTGTCTCTATTGTCATTTGTCTCTAAGAATTTTTTTATCTCCTCCTTTATGTCTTCTGTAACCAACTGATCATTCAGTAACATATTGTGCATTTTCCATGTGATGTAGAATTTTTCCTTCCTTTTTTTTTCATTGATTTAAAGTTTCAATCCATTATGATCAGATATGGTGCATGGTATTATCTCCATACCTTTATATTTACTAAGAGTTTCCCTATTGCATAATATATGGTCTATATTGGAGTAGGATCAATGTGCTGCTGAGAAGAACGTGTATCCACTTGATGATGGTTGATATATTTTATATATGTTGGTTACGTCTAGGTTATTGATTGTGCTATTGAGTTCTATAGTATCTTTATTCAGCTTTTGTCTGGAGGAAGGCAAGAGACTTCATCCACTATGACTGCCCTTTTTGCCATTTTAGTTTTGGATGCACACATGGGATCTTTCTTTAGATCCATCAGGTGCTGAGAATCTAAGCCACAGGCTCACACAGGGCCAAGATGCAGATTCAGAAACATCCCTTTCCAAAGCAATTAAGCAAAGAGCCACAGGTGATGCACATTTATTTCCATTTGAAAACTCTTTTCTTCAGTCTTCACAAAGGGGTTGCCGGAGGCAAAGACCTTCCTGACATTCAGGGCAACAGACAGGGAAGCAAAAGGCCCAAAGCAGGGTTTCTCCACTGAGACTTTCTTGGTCACACTGATATCTGAGTTTTCTGAGATACTCGCCATTCCCTTCAGCTATCCAGTACATTGCCATGTCACAGTGCTTGGGGTGGTACATATCTTGGACACAAAACCATGAGCGTATTCTAGAGAGTGGCCAGAATTCAGGAAGAAAACAGGAACTTAGGAAGATGGCGAGTGTTGCCCATTTATAAGGCAAGCTGCAGTTCATTCATAAATTGCACAGGATGAATGCTGGGAAGCTTTCTAGTAGACTGGACAAATCCCTTGATGCATTTTCTTTTCTAATGTCTACAACCACGGACACAATGGGATATATAGACACAGAAACACTCGCCTTGTCAAATGACTTACTAGAAACAGTCCACTCCAAAACTAACAAACCACCTTTCCTACCTATTCTGAGAACAGGAGACAAAACAACAAACCCACAACCACACCCACAAAGACACCTCCTTCCCCCAGTAGGTCTCTGACTATCCAGAGTGTCCTCTGACTGGTGGGCCATGATATATTCCCCCATATTGGGGTGTCCTGTCTCTGATATGGTCTCCGTGGCCAACTCTGTGATGCTGTCAGAAGCCAGCGATGAGCCACTACCTGCTTTCTCAGGAAAGGCCCCTCTTCAGATCTTCCTGGCATTTGGCCAACCTCACATCAGTATGTACCAAGAAAGACTGACTCTGTCCTTGGTAAATCCAAACAAGTTTGACCACTGGGACTTGCACTGGGACTGGCTTTGGGTGCCTGGCTTCCTGGATCCCATGTTCAGAGAGTTTCATCACCAAGGAAGTAAGTTGAGTTCATTTCCTTCAGGAACTGAATGAGGTCACTACGCTGGCAACCACATTTTCCTAACAGTTCCTTCCGAGGGTCCCATCAGATGGAGGCTGCACCTACTTGCTCTGACATTTTCACAAGTTAGAATGGTATATCAACCGTAGGCACCCAGGATCAACTCTCCACACAGGCCTGGTTTGGTCCATCTTCACTACATTAAGAAAAGAGAGGCTGATTCAGACACATCCTTTCATCATGACCAGGATGTTTTCCATGTAAGATGACTTTTGCTCTCTCAGGTCCCTCATAGCTGCCTACATCTTCTCCAGGGATTATTTCTGCATGGACTTTTGATGTTGTCAGCTGGTGGAAGATCCCCTACCTTCCTGTATTGTAAGACCAACTCTGTTCCTGCTCTTCTGTAAATGAGATTGAGGGAACAGTGTATGGTTAGGGTTAATAGCATGTTCGATTTGGGTTAGGAATAATTATGCTGGATGAATAATGGTATTGGGAACCTGTGATATTTATAAGAATATAGACGTGAAATATATGTATGAGAACAGAGATCTAGGAAAGATTTGAAGCCCAGATAGGAATTGAAACCACGATTGGTATACTTAGCTTGAATTATGTTCTGCACCGAGGTCTCAGATAAATTGATATACAATGGCATAGGACCGTGTACCTCGGATGTTTGAATGTAGAAGAGAACATGCAGTCAAAAAGGGATAGTCTGTAGGATTAGGAAGATAGTCAGTAGGTTTAGGAAGAATAGTGAGTATAGGAGTTGGACCAAAAGTTCTTTAGCAATAGGGTTTCAGATAGAGAGTGAATGTAAATGTCAGCACATTTGAAGTTACAGTCACAATGATGAACTGGGGACAATATGTAGAAAAGCAGATATCAATAGGGACATTAAGAAATCAGGCATAGTATAAAGTGAGTGATAGGATTAGATATTTTCAAAAGGCTTGAGGTTGAATATATAATCTTAGGAAAAAAACAAATATGTAGTAACAAAGAGGATTGACATTTGAGAGCATTACTCAACCTGGACAGATGTTTTTAATAATCCATGCTCACTTTCCATTTAGGCTTTGGTACAATCATAAGTGTGACCTTTGCATTTTGTGTCCAGAATACTACTGTGATAAATGTATATGTAGATCAGGTGACATGAGTCTTTCTTCCACCATTATGGGGAGCAATATCCTGAAAACTTATAAATTAGTACTGGGGATACGAAAAGGTGTACCCTGTGTTGATGATTATTCAGATGATGCATGAATAGACCATATTGTGAATAAAGTATATAACTGGTTCCAACTTTAAATAATGGATTGAATTTGCATCTGAAAAAAATATATGAAATCTTATATTGATATACATAAATTCATTCCAACCTGTTATATATCTAATGGTAATATTAGGGTTACAGTTTATCATGAAGAGTGAGTTTTGCTTGAACAATGATAATGGAATCGAAAATAATGTGTTTAGAATGAAGTCAAGTGAAAAGAACAGTAGAGAAATATGGAGGAATACATGTGTTCTGAAATAGTAAGTAATTGAAAGTGAACCAAATGCCTATAAATTTGTGAAGTTGTGAATGAAAAAAATATATCCTATGTTGTACATAAACTGAAGAAATTTTAATGTACCAGTGTTTAATAAAAATGAACTTCAAAATACACATCATGTCCCATAGAAATCTATTTGCATTGATGTTAAACTGGGTCAGTTACAGTAGAAATATTAGGATTTGTAAGCACCATTCACTGAACTTAGTTTTCAGTAGTAGGAAACCAATATGTATTTCAGGTGGTTGAGTATTTCTTAGAATAATCTTGTGTAAAGTTGATTATACACCCAAATACATGAATACGAATGAATTTAGGGAGTGTATAATAAGATACATATATTTCATATTTTGGAAATTCTGGAGATATATATATATATATATATATATATATATATATATATACACACACAAATACACACACAAACACACACACAAATTAATATGTAGAAATATATATGCCAATTGAAATTCATCATAAAATATAATTCATCCACATATCCAAAAATATTCATTTTACTTAACATGGATTTATGTATAATGTTTTTTACTAGGAAGCTCACCCATAGGTTGAATTTTCAGTTCAATCAGTATTTAGGGGGAGTCATCTCTTTTCACAATTTTTATATTCCAATGTCAGTGAGCTCACAAGAATGTACGTGGGATACCAGGTAGGATAGTATATGTGCATAAAAAATACATGTGCTGAATAGGATACAGAGAAAGGGAGACAGGAATTTACATATGTGATAACTTTAAAAACTCATGAAGAAATATTATAATAAAAAGTTGACTAGATTTAAAACACATACTCTTGATAAAGCAGAAGGCAAATACAAGTATACACCATGCTTCCTATGAAAGGACTGTATTTCTATTCAGTTAGGTTTCTTTTTCTCCATCATATTAGGATTAGTAGTCAGATTCTAGTAGGGTATGGGTTGGTGTCAGGGATTCAGTATTTCAAATGGAAAATAGAAAAATTAATCTAATGTGTATGCAAACATGTACTACAGGAACAATTTCTCACTCTCTTCCAGAACAATGGCTTGACATAACCATCACTCCAAGTAAGACACAATTAGAGGAGAGGAGTTAGAAAATCTGTGAATACATATGAGAAATGTAAAATGCTCAGAAGTTCACAACACTGGAAGTAGAAGAACAGTTTCCAAAAGTAAGGGAGAGGGTAAACACTTCACAAACATGGAGCTCTGCTGGCCTAAAGACTTCTTGAGAAACTTCCTCTGTGGTTGGGCACATGAAATATTTGTAATTGTCAGGAAATTTAGTTTCGTTTGTAGTGACACCATGAAATCTGGGTCTGCATCTATGTGAGCTGGAGGACATGGTTCCTTATTTTCTAATGAAAATGAGGCAGCAGTTCTGAATTCTCTCTTTGTAGGTAAACTGTGGCCACTGGGAGCTAAGTGTCTTCCCGTGTGGTCTGTGAAGCCATTTGGTCATGCTCCAATTTTCAGGGTGTTTCTTACTCCTGAACTGGGAGTTTCGTATTAGATTCATGAAATACAAGGAGTTCAACTGCGACACAATGATAGAGGGAGTTCTGTCACGTGTGGTTTGTCATGGTCGACAAGAGAATGTACGAACCAGGCTTTAATCCCACATAGCTTTCCCACTTGACTATAGCAACCTGATTCTGAACATTGCCCTGAAACCTCTCCATATAAAAAGATGCCTTTACATATAAGGGTCGGCTGCCTGCACCATGTCAGTCGCAAGTCTTTTGGAAGCCAATGGAAGATCCAGGTGATCCTACCAAAAATATTTATTTACACACCTACAGTCCACCTACAGTCCACTGCTCTATGCCCACTACTCAGCAGGCTCCAACTTACTGGCATCTCTGTTCTACAACATTTTCACGAAACCCAGTCAATCAAGGCACAGTTTGGAACCATCATGATCAGCAACAGGACATTCAAAGTTTATCCAGTGCCACCTGGTCATGGAAATTTCAAAAATTTCATGGTATTTATCTAGCCATTTTTCAAGGATGAAGTTGGAGGCACTGTGGGTTTCAATTAATTCAGGAACCATTAAATGGTGAGGAAGCTCATTTCAATGAAAGCTCTGGAGATCACTCACGGGGAAGGCTTCCCAAAGAGTGGCCAAAAGGTCACATGAATCCAGGCCCATTGAGGTATACAAAGTGAGATCCATGTGTGTTTGTATTCTCAACTAAGGGTCCCAAGTCTTTAAGAATTAAATCATGTGATATCCTGGCTCAGAATTCCCGAGCACTGTGGAAAGCCATCCTGGGCCTAGATCTCAGATTACAAGGGTGATTCTCATGCGTGACCTCCTAAAATCCCAACACTATTTTTTGCAATACTTCTCTGAGGTCAGTTCCAGAACTCAGTCTCTAAGGGTAATCACACCAGAGTTCAAGCTCCGGTGGACACAGTCATCTCTTCCAACTACCACACAATTGACCACAATTAAAACCAAAACACTCCCATATGGACCTCATCTCCTTCCATATAGACACTCATCATAACCTCTGGCTGGAGGTTTCCATGAGGGGCGCAGACCAAGACAGTATCCACAATAATCTTACTTGCCCCTCATTTGCCTAAAGTCAGGGTGGCCTGGACACGCTTCCTGTTAACCAGGAGTGATCAAATAGGCCTGGTGTTAATACTGTTCTGCTTGTCCAATTTGAGGCCTACTGACTGTCAGATATTGATTCTTTATGTGAATTGGAGTCATGAGAAAACCCAAGCACCTATGTGCTCGCCTCTGCAGGTTTTGAAGAACTCGTTTGACCCAAAGGATTCCTATTCTCACTTGATGGAGGTCAGGAACCTTACAGAGGAAGGCTAGAGACTTCATGCCAATGACTGCTCTTTTGGCCATTTTGGTTTTGAATGCACGCATGGGAAATTTCTTTAGATCCCTCAGGTGCTGAGAATCTAAGCCACTGCCTCATACAGAGCCAAGGGGCTGATTCAGACACATCCCTTTTCAAAGCAGTTAAGGAAAGAGCCACATGTATGCCCAATAATTTCCATTTGAAAACTGTTTTCTTCAGGCTTCACAAAAGGGTGGCCTGAGTCAAAGACCTTCCTGAAATTCAGGAAAACAGAACAATAGGTAAGCAAATGGTCCAAAGCAGGGTTGCTCCACTGAGAATTTCCTGGTCACACTGATACTTGAGTTTTCTGAGATGCTTGCCATTTCTTTCAGCTATCCAGTACATGGCCAGTCACAGAGCTTGAAGGTGGTACATATCGTGAACAAAAAACCATGGTCCTATTCTGTAGAGTGGCCAGAATTCAGAAAGAAAACAGGAACTTAGGAATATAGCAGGTATTGCGCATCAATAGGGCAAGCTACAGTCCATTCATAAATGGGGCAATTTGAATGCTGAGAAGCTTTCTACTAGACAGGACACATCCATTGATGCATTCTCTTTTCTAATGCATACAACCACGGACACAGTGAAATACTGAGACATAGAAACACTCGCCATGTCAAAAGACTTACTAGAAACACTAAACTTCAATCCAAACAAACCGACTTTAATACCTATTCTAGGAAAATGAGACAAAACCACAAACCCACAACAACACCCACAAAGGCACCTCCTTCCCCCAAGTAGGTCTGTGACTATCCAGAGTGTCCTCTGACTTGTGGGCCAAAATATGTTCCCCCAAATTGGCCTGTCCTGTCTCAGATCTGGTCTCCTTGGCCAACTCTGTGAAGTTCTCAGTAGCCAGCGGTGAGCCACTACCTGCTTTCTCAGGAAAAGCCCCGCTTCAGAGATTTCCTCTCATTTGGCCTTCCTCACATCTGTAGGTACCAACAAAGACTGACTCTGTCCTTGCTGAATCCAAACAAGTGAGACCACTGGGACTGGAACAGGGACTGGCTCTGGGTGCCTGACTTCCTGGATCCCAAATTCAGAGAGTTCCATCACCAAGGAAGTTAAGTGAGGTCCCTTCCTTCAGAAATTGAATGAGGTCACTGTCTTGGCAACCACTTTGTCCTAACTGTTGCTTTCAAGGGTCCCATGATACGGAGGCTGCCCCTACTTTCTGTGACACTTTTACAAGTTAGAATGGTATATCAACAATAGGCACCCAGGAATAGATCTCCACACAGGCCTAGTTTGGTCCAACTTCTCTACGTTAAGAAGAGAAGCTGATTCATACACAACCTTTTATCCTGACCAGGTTGTTTGCCATGGAAGATGACTTTTGGTCTCTCAGGTCCTTCATAGCTGCCTACCTCTTCTCCAGGGATCATTTCTGCATGTACCTTTGAGGTTCTCAGGAGGTGGAAGATTCCCTACATTTCAGTATTGTAAGATCAACTCTTTCCCTGCTCTTCTGTAAAGTTAGATTGAGGGAACAGTGTATGGTTATGGTTAATAACATGTTCGGTTTGGGTTAGAAATCATTCTGCTGGATGAATAATGGTATTGGGAACTTGCTATGTGTATAAGAATATATAGGTGAAATATATGTATGAAAACAGAAATCTAAGTATGATTTGAAGTCCAGAAGGGCATTGGGCTCTTGATTGGGATATGCAGCTTTGAATTACGTTCTGCAGAGGTGTCTCAATTAAATCAATATACAATGCCATAGGACCTTGTACCTTGGATGAATTAATGTAGAAGGAACATCTAGTCGAAAAGGGATAGTCCGTAGTGAAAGGTTAATAAAATAGGTACTTGTCACTTCCTGTTTTTCTGTATGCTTAACAAAACACTGTTGAAATCTTGAGAAATGTTTGCTAATCTTGTTTCCAGAATGTTCTGTTCCCAACTGCCAAACTGCAGAATGTACTCCCTCACTCAGTGTCATGCAAACCGCCCACATGCCCTCACCCATTAGTAAACTTCCCTCTCTTCCCTCTCCAAGGAAAGTATATAAGCTGTGCTTAAGGTGTTCTCAGGGCTCTCTGCTCTATTTAAGTGAGTTCTGAGCCACAGCATGCTGAACCCCAAATAAACCCATTGCTGTTGCATGAGACAGACTCTTGGTGGTCTCTTCCTTCGACACTCGCCCGACCTTTACATATTGAGGTTCCACAGAGTTCTGGCAGTGGCAGACGAGAGACCCCAATGGGCTCCTCTCGGAGCAAGTAAGGCACCTCTTTCTGGTTTCAGGTTTCATGTTAGGGCTTGGCAAAATCTCTGGCGATGAAGAGCCTGAGCTCCCTCCGAAGGTGGCCGAGAGACGTGTCACGGAGACACAGGGCACCTCCCTGGGGGACGCCGCAGAAAACTCGGGAAATTAAGGAACAATAGTCTCCTCAACTCAGTGATATTTTGTTTCAGATTCGGTATTGTCATCCCATCGGGTTTTGCCGGCTACTCATTCCTGGTTTCAGTGTTTGACGTCCATTGCCTGTGTTTATGGTCTTGTCTTATCTGTGTCATGTGTCCTTGCTTTTGCTGTTTGTGTACCTTTCATTATGGGACAGAGCAGTTCAATGCCTCTGTCCCTGACCCTTGATCACTGGAACAAAGTCCGCTTAAGAGCTCAGAATCTTTCTTGTTTTAGTAAAATGCTGGACCTGGCAGAATCTCTGTGCCTCAGAATGGCCCACCTTTGAATTCGGATGGCCCCTAGAAGGATCTTTCTACTTCGCACTAATTTAAAAATTCAGAGATATTATCTCAGCCGGGGACACATAGCCATCTGGATCAACAGCCATATATCTTAACTTGGCAGAACATCTGCAAATCTCCTCCTCCATGGGTGAAGCCTTTCCTTGCCCCTGCCTCTGCTCCTACTCCTTCCCCCATGATCTCTCAAACCCTCTCAACCTCCTCCTCCTCCACCCCCTGTTCTCCCCGTGTCACAGATTTGACTCTACTGGACTCTTCTTCCCTTACTAATCCCCTGTCCTTGTCCCCTAACCCACAACACCCTCAAATGGATTTCCCTGCTGCTGACTCAGCCTCTTTACCATTGGAGGAAGCTAAGCCGGTAATAGGGTCTGATAATGGACCGGTGTTCATGGCCCAGGTAAGTCAGGGGTTAGCCAGGAACCAGGGAATTAATTGGAAGTTATATTGTGCTTATAGATACCCGAGTTCAGGACAGGCAGATAGAATAAATTGAACCATTAAAGAGACCTTAAGAAAATTAAACTTAGAGAACAGCATAAAAGATTGGACTATGCTCCTGCCTTATGCAATGTTTCATGCAAGAAATACTCCCTCTGTTTCTTTGAGTAACCTTAGCCCCTGTGAAATTCTCTATTGTTGCCCTCCTGCAGTAAGGGACCTAAGCCCGACTCAAAGACCTAACCATTCCATCCACACCCCCTTGCTTGACAGACTTAAAGCTCTAAAAAGAACTCAGTGATACCTGTGTAAACAGCTGGCCACTGCCTACCAAACTGGGGACAAAGGGACTCCACATCGATATCAAGTAAGAGACTTCATCTACGTAAGACGACATCAGGTATCATGCTTGAAACCCCGCTGGAAAGGACCATAGCCGGTGCTACTTATAACACCTCCAGTGGTAAAGGTAGATGGAATCAATTTCTGGATCCATGCCTCTCATCTCAAGCCTGCGCCCTGTCCAGACTCTGGCTGGAAACTGGAAAAGACTGGTAAAACCTTCAAATTGCGTATTCGCCATGTGGATAAGTCTGTGGACTCTCTCCTTGGCCACAAGTAGTCCTAAGCCACATCAGCCCATTCAGCAGTGATGGCTGATCACAAATCCTACTGGAAAAGAAGTATAATCTATCTCGCATACAGCCCCCTGAGGGACCTGGTGGCCATCATTCCTCCCAGACATTTGTCAGCTGGCTATAGGTCTTACCTATTGGGATATCCCTGATGAAGAGGATACCACTAAAATTCCATTAAATTACTTCTGTAGCATAGATAATGGAAACAAACATTATGGATGAAGGGACATGCAAGCCAGATGCAGGTTGGCTAGCCTAGATTACTATGTTTGCCGGGCAGACTCTCAAAGCCACAGTCACGGCTGTGTGGGGGGAAAGCCGACTTCTTCTGTAAGTCATGGGGATTTGAGCAAACAGGGGCTGCCTGATGGAACCCAAACTCCTCATCAAATTCAGTACACATCATTGGCCATATTACCAATTAGATAAGAAGAACCGATGGCCCCCAGAGGGGTCTCTAGATCCTCAAATTCTGCGTGACCTTTTCCCTCCTTCACTCACATCCTGAACTATGCTTCTCCAATAGATCCTCACCCTCAGCCTTCTGCTCCAGAGATTCTGCTGTCACTCCCACCTCAGCAACCTGATTTCTCCCCTCCAATTACTAGATCAAAAACCCAAACCTCTGCCGGTTCTCAGACCATTGCCTCCTTGCTGAGGCAGCAGTTACTGAAGTACCCCTCCACCCACTCACTCCTCTCTTGTCCTGTCAGTGCTCGCACCGGGTCCCGCCAGGTCTTCTTACCAGCTAAACCAAAGCTCAAACCAGCTGAGGAGAGCCCTCAGTCCCCTATCTAAGATGTAATAAAAATGGCCTTTAAAGTTGGTTTGTCATCACTGAAAACAGTTTACTAATAATTAAACGTCCCTCATATGCGTTTTGAGATACTCACTCCCATCATCCTCTCTGCTCTACCTGTTCTACTGCTCAAGTTTTTGTTGCTAGGAAAATCTCAAACCCGTTTCCCATTATTCTTTTACATCTCTCCTTCCTCATTCTCAGATCCACGGAGCTGATCACAGCCCACCTTCCCCGTCTTCCCCCTCTGCACTAGGCCCACAGAAAAGTCTTAACTGACCTTCTCCAGAAGTCTTCACCATGGCTGACTTTAGGACTTTCAGCAAAAGAGTCCCTATAAAAGAGTTCAATGTAGATAAACTTCCTCTTTTCGTGTTGCCCTGTTCTACTTGGCCAGTGGCTAAAAAAATCAGCACTTCTCAGGTAGACACCCTTTTACTAGTTTTTCACAAAATATGTGAACAAGGCCTCTGTCCTTGAGCTGGGGATTCACAGAGATGGCTACATTTCTAAGATAAAGAAGTTACCAACTGGTCTCCATGGTAACAGCTGGCAGGGGTAAAATAAGAAAGGGAAGAAAAAGCTCTCCCCCTCCCAGGTGTCCTTTAAAAGTTAACTTGCCCAGAACAGGGGAAAAACAGGAACAAATACTGCGTTTTTGAACTTCTGCAGACTGTGAGCTTCTGAGCACCTTCCCTTACATGTTGGGTACAAAATTCTGAAACTACCTAAACTTGAGTTTCAGGGGATTAATTGATTACAACAGAAGCAATGCCCTCTGAATCCGGTTGCAACCAAATAGGACTGTTTCCCTGTCTTTAGTGCTATCTTAGGTGCCTTGCCTTGTCCGTCCTTACAACAGAATAATTCTATATACTTAAACCTTGTTTATGTTTTCATGAAATGGTCAACAGATGTGATTAATCGTGTAATGGTGCAGATGTTTCCCAGAGTGCTCTATTATGAAGCAGGATCATTTGAAGATCAAATAGGGGGACATACAACCAGGTTCCACTGGGAGCATATATCCCTCACTTTAGCCATCATATTAGGAATAGGATTTGCTGCACGGGTGGGCCCAGGAACCACTGCCCTTGTCCATGTGACACAATAAATTACCCAATTAGAAGCAGCAATAGACCAAAACTAAGATATTAGAAACCACCATCAGAGCTTTGCATGAAACTTTAACCTCTCTCTCTGAAGTTGTTTTACAGAACAGTTGAGGTTTGGACCTCCTCTTCATTAAAGAAGGGGGCCTTTGTGCTGCATTGAGGGAAGAATGTTGTTTTTATGCCGAACATACTGGAGTTGTAATAAAATCTATGAGTAAATTAAAAAGACACATTAAAGAGCATCAACAAGAGAGAGAGAGACCCAAAAAGGGTTGTTTGAGTCTTGGTTCACACAGTGCCCCTGGTTAACTACGTTTTTATCAACCCTGGCCGGTCCAATAATAATCCTCATATTATTGCTAACTATAAAACCCTGTTTTCTCAACCGTGTAATTTCTTTTCTCCAGGCTCAAATTGGACGAGTTAAACTTATGGTAATACCCCACTAGGAGACATAGAATGTGAAACCCCCCAATGATAATTTTTATGATTAAAAGTAGCCAGAAAAAGAAGTGAGGAATGAAAGGTTAATAAAATAAGTACTTGTCACTTCCTGTATTTCCCTATGCTTAACAAAAAACTGTTGAAATCTTGAGAAATGCTTGCAAAACTTGTTCCCAAAATGTGCTGTCCCCAACTGCCAAACTACAGAATGTACTCCCTCACCCAGTTGCATGCTAACTGCCCACTCGTCGTGACCCATCAATAAACTTCCCTCCCTGCCTTCTCCAGGGAAAGTATACAAACTCTACTTAAGCTATTCTCAGGGCTATCTGCTCTATTAAAGTGAGCTCTGAGCCCCAGCATGCTGGAAACCCAATAAACCTTTTGCTGTATCATGAGTACTCTGTTGGTCGTCTCCTTCTCCGAAGCTTCCCCGACATTTACTTGGATGATTGAATGTAGAAGAGAACATCCAGTGAAAAAGGTATAGTTGGTAGGATTAGGAAGATAGTCAGTAGGTTTAGGAAGAAGAGTGAGTATAGAATTTAGAACAAAAGTTCTTTAGCAATACGGTTTCAGTTAGAGAGTGAATGTAAATGTGAGCACAGTTGAAGAGTCAGTCACAATGATGAACTGGGGAAAATATGTAGGAAAGCAGATATCAATAGAGACATTATGAAATCAGGGAAATTACAAAGTGAGTGACAGGACTAGATATTTTGAAAAGGATTGAGTTTGAATATATAATCTTAGGAAAAAACAAATATGTAGACAGCAATAGGATTGATATTTGAGAGCATTAGGCAAATTTCAGGTGCATGAATATTTCTGAGAATAATCTTGTGAATAGTTGATTATAAATCCAGATACATGAACATGAATGAATTTAGGGAGTGTATATGAGACACATATATTTCATTTTTTGAAATATCTGGAGAGTGTGTATATATATATATATATATATATATATATATATATATATATACATATACACACACACAAACACAAAACACACACAGACAAAAAAGTAGCAATATATATGTCAATCAAAATTCATCATATAATATATATTATCCACAGATCTAAAAATATTCATTTTACTGAACATGGATTTATGTATAATGTTGTTCAACTAGAAAGCTCACCCATATGTTGAATATTCAGTTTCATTGGGGTTTAGTAGGAGTGATCTTTTCTCTCAATTAGTATCTGCCAAGTCAGCCACCTCACAAGAATGTACGTGTGGTACCAGGTAGCAAACCTGATTCTGAACATTGCCCATAAACCTATCCATATAACAAGATGCCTTTACATATAAGGGTCTGCTTGCTGTACCCTGTCAGTCACAAGGCATTTGGAAGCCAATGGCAGATAAACATGGCCCCACCACACATGTTTTATCACACACCTTCACACCACTGCTCTAGGCCCACTAATGAGCAGGCTCCAACTTACTGGCATCACTGTTCTACACAATTTTCATGAAACAAAGTCAGTCAAGGCACTGTCTGGTACACTGATGGTCAGCAACAGGATATCCAAAAGTTCTCCAGTGCCACCTGGTCATAGGAATTTCAAAAATTTTATGGTATTTATCAAGCCATTTGTCGAGGATGAAGTTGGAGGCTCTTTGGGTTTCAATTTATTCAGGAACCATTAAATGTTGAGGAAGATCATTTCAATGAAAGCTCTAGAGAACACTCACAGGCAAGACTTCCCAAAGTGTGGCTAAAAAGGTCACATGAAGCCAGGCCCATTGAGGTCTACAATGTGAGGTCCATGTGTGTTTTGACTCTCAACTGTGGCTGCAAAGTCTTTCAGAATAAAATCATGTGATATCCTGGCTGAGATTCCCAGTGCTCTGGGGAAAGCCACCCTGCACCTAGATCTCAGGTTCCAAGGGCGACTCTCATGCATGGCCTAGTAAAAACCAAACACAATTCATGAAAATACTTCTCTGAGGTCAGTTCCAGAATTCATTCTCTAAGAGGAATCACAACAGAGTTCAAGCCCAGGTGGACCCAGTCTTTTCTTCTAAGTGCCACACAAATTACCACAATTCCAAACAAAATGCTCCCACATAACCCTTTTCTTCTTCCATATAGACACTCATCATAACCTCTGGATGGAGGTTTCCATGAGGGGCGCAGGACAGGACAGTGTCCAAAATAACCTCCCTTGCCCCTCATTTGCCTAAAGTCAGTGTGGCCTGGAAATCCTGACTGTGAAACAGGAGTGATCAAATCGGCCTGCCGTTAATACAGCTTGGCTTCTCCAATTTGAGGCCTACTGACTGTAGGGTTTAGATTCTTCATGTAAATTGGGGTCATGAGAAAACCCAAGCACCTATGGGATAGCCTCTGCAGGGCTTTGAAGAACTCTTTTGAAACAAAGGATCCCTATTCTCACTTGATGGATGTCAGGAACCTTAGAGAGGAAGGCGAGAGTCTTCATAAACAATGACTGCTCTTTTGGCCATTTTGGTTTTTAATGCACCCATGGGATCTTTCTTTAGATCCATCAGGTGCTGAGAATCTAAGCTACAGCCTAACACAGGGCCAAGAGGCTGATTCAGACACATCCCTTTCCAAAGCAATTAAGCAAAGAGCCACAGGTGTTGCCCATTCATTTCCATTTGAAAACTGTTTTCCTCAGGCTTCACAAAGGGGTGGCCTGAGGCAAAGAACTTCCTGACATTCAGGGCAACAGAACAATAGGTAAGCAAAAGGCCCAAAGCAGGGTTTCTCCACTGAGATTTAATGGTCACACTAATATCTGATTTTTCAGAGATGCTCGCCATTCCTTTGAGCTATCCAGTACATGGTCATGGCACACAGCTTGGAAGTGGTACATACCTTAGACATAAAACCATGAGCCTATTCTGGAGAGGGGCAGAAGTCCAGAAGAAAACTGAAACTTAGGAAGATTGCAGGTGTTACCCATCGAAAAGGCAATCTGAAATCCATTCATAAATTGGACAGGATGAATGCTGGGAAGCATTCTACTAGACAGGACACATCCATTGATGCATTTTCTTTTCTAATATCTGCAACCACGGACACAGTGTGATAGACAGACATAGAAACACTCGCCTTGTCAAATGACTTACTAGAAACAGTTCATTCCACACCAAAAAAAGTGCCTTGCCTACCTATTCTCTGAACATGAGACAAAACCAGAAACCCACCCCCACACCCACAAAGGCACCTCCTTCCCCCAAGAAGTTCTGTGACTATCCAGACTGTCCTCTGACTGGTGAGCCATACTATATTCCCACGGAATGGCCTGATCTGTCTCAGATCTGGTCTCCTTGGCCAACTCTGTGCAGGTGTCAGGACCCAGAGGTGAGAAACTACCTGCTTTCTCAGGAATGACCCCTCTTTAGAGCTTTCCTGGCATTTGGCCATCCTCACATTAGTAGGTACCAAGAAAGATTGACACTGTCCTTGGTAAATCCAAACAAGTGAGACCACTGGGACTGGAACTGGGACTGGCTCTGGGTGCCTGGCTTCATGAATCCCAAGTTCAGAGATTTCCATCACCAAGGAAGTGAGGTGAGGTCACTTCCTTTAGGAACTGAATGAGGTCACTGCCTTGGCAACCACTTTGTCCTACCAGTGGCTTCCAAGTGTCACATGAGAAGGAGGCTGCCCCTACTTCCTGTGACACTTTCACAATTTAGAATGGTATACAACCATAGGCACCCAGAAACAGCTACCCACACAGGCCTGGTTTGGTCCATCTTCTCTAAATTAAGATGTGAGAGGCTGATTCAGACAGAACCCTTCATCCTGAACAGGTTGTTTGCCATTGAACATGACTTTTGTTCTCTCAGGTTCTTCATAGCTGCCTACATCTTCTTCAGTCAACATTTCTGCATGGAACTTTGAGGTTCTCAGCAGGTGGAAGATCCCCTACTTTCCTGTATTGTAAGACCAACTCTGTCCCTCCTCTCTGTAAATTTAGAATGAGGGAACAGTGTATGGTTAGGGTCAATAACATATTTGACTTGTGTTAGGAATCATTCTGCTGGATGAATAATGGTATTGGGAACCTGCAAAATTTATAAGAATATATATTTGAAATATAAGTATGAAAACATAAATCTAGTTACGATTTGAAGCCAGAAAGGGCATTGGGCCCTTCTTTGGGATATTTAGCTTTGAATTACATTCTGCATTTTAGTCTCAGATAAATCTATACACAATGGAATAAAACCTTGCACCTCAGATGCCTGAATGTCGAAGAGAACATCCAGTCAAAAATGGATAGTCGGTAGGATTTGGAAGATAGTAGTTTTAGGAAGAAGAGTGAGTCTTCGAGTTGGACCAATAGTTTTTTAGCAATAGGGTTTCGTTTAGAGAGTGAATGTAAATGTCAGCACATGTGAAGAGTCAGTCACAATGATGAACTGGGGAAAATATGTAGGAAAGCAGGTCTCAATAGAGACATTAGGAAATCAGACAAATTATAAAATGCGTGATAGGATTAGACATTTTCAACAGGGTTGAGGTTGAATATATAATCATAGGAAGAAACAAATATATAGTCCCCAACAATATTGACACTTGGGAGAATTAGGCATCCTGGACAAGGATGTTTTTAGTAATATATACTCACTTTCAATTTAGGGTTTGGTACAATCATAAGTGTGACCTTTGCATTTTTGTCCAGAATATTACTGTGATAAAATGTATATGTAGATCAGGTGACATGAGTATTTCTTCCACCATTATGGGAAGCAATATTTTTAAAACCCATAAATTAGTATTGGGTATACAAATAGGTGTACCCTGTGTCAATGAATATAGAGATGATGCATGAATAGATCGTACTGTGAATAAATAATATAACTGGATCCAACTTTAGAAATTGGAGTTAGAATAAATTGATATCTGAAAATATACAGGAAATCTTATATTGATATTGGTATACATACATTCATTACAACCAATTATAAGTCTAATGGTAATATTAGGGTTACGGTTTATCATGAAGAGGGTGTGTGAGTTTTCCTTCAAAAGTGATTATGGAAATCGAAAATAATGTGTTTGTTAAGAAGTCTCATGAAACGACCAGTCGAAAAACCTGGAGGACTACATGTGTTCGGAAGCAGGAAGTGATTGAAAGTGAAACAAATGTCTTTAATTTTGAAATTTTGGGTGAAAAATTTATCCATGGATGTGCATAAACTGAAGAAATAGTACTGTACCAGTTTTAAATAAAAATGAACGTCAAAATACACATCATGTCCCATAGGAATCTACTTGCATTGATGTTAAACTTGGTAAGTTACGGTAGAAATATTAGGATTTGTATGCACCTTTCACTGAAGTTTGTTTTCAGTACTAGGAAACAAATAAGTATTTCAGGTGGATGAATATTTCTGAGAATAATCTTGTGCAAAGTTGATTACAAATCCACATACATGAATATGAATGTATTTAGGGAGTGAATAATAAGACACATATTTCATATTGTGAAAAATCTGGAGAGTATATATATACAAAACACACACAGACATTATAAAGTGGCAATATATATGCCAATCGAAATTCATGGTGAAATATATATCATTCATAGATCCCGAAATATTAATTTTAATGAACATGGATTTATGAATAATGTTGTTCAACTAGGAAGGTCACCCATAGGTTGAATTTTAAGATCCAACAGCATTTAGCAGGAGTGATCTCTTCTCATAATTTGTATCTGCCAAGTCAGCCACCTCACAAGAATGTATATGTGATACCAGGTAGGATTCTATATGTGCATATAAAAATACATGTGCTGAATAGGCTACAGAGAAAGGGATACAGGAATTCACATATTCATTAACTTTAAAAACACATGGAGAACTATTTCAATTAAAAATTAACTAGATTTATAACACCTAACCTACATAATGCAAACGGCAAGTTCAACTATACACCATGCCTCTTCTGAACTGCTTGTATTTCTATTCTGTTTGAGTTATTTTTCTCCATCATATTAGGAATAGTAGTCAGAGTCTAGTAGGGTATAGTTTCGTGTCAGGGATTCAGTATTTTGAATGGAAAATTGGAAAATGAATCCAATGTGTATGCAAATATGTGCTACACAAAAATCTTCCCACTTTCATCCACAACAATGCCTTGACATTACCTTTGCCACAAGTAAGACACAATTAGAGGAGAAGAGTTAGAAAATACGTGAATACATATCTGGAATGGAATACGCTCAGGATTTCCCAACCTTGGAGGTGATAGAGCAGTTTCCATAAGTAAGGGACATGGTAAACACTCCACAAACATGGAGCTCTGCTGGCCTAAATACTTCTTGAGAAACTGCCTCTGAGGTTGGGCACTTGAAATATATGTTGTTGTCAGGAGCTTTAGCTTCCTTTATAGTGAGCCCATCAAAGCTGGGTCTGCATCTATGTGACCTGGAGGACATGATTTCTTATTATCCAATGAACCTGAGGCAGCAGTGCTGAATTCTCTCTTTGTAGGTAAACTGTGGCCACTGGGGTCTAAGTGTCACCCCGTGTGGACTGTGAAGCCATTTGGTCCTCTTCCACTTTCTGTTGTGGTTCTTGCTGCTACACTGGGACTTTGGTATTTGCTTCACGAAATACAACAATTTCAACTGGGACACAGTGCTGGAGAGAGTTCTGTCACTGTGGTGGGTCACGGTCTGCAGGAGAATGCACCAACCAGGCTTCTTTCCCACATAGCTTGCACCATTGACCATGTCAACCTGATTCTGAAAATTGCCCTGAAACCTCTCCATATATCAAAATGCCTTTACAAATAAGGGTCTGCTGGCTGCACCATGTCCTTCACAAGGCATTTGGTAGCCAATGGCCAAACCACATGGACCTACCACAGATGTTTTATCACACACCTGCACACCTGCCCACCGCTGCTCTAGGCCCACTACTCAGTAGGCTCCAACTTACTGGCATCTTTTTTCTACATTATTTTTATGAAACCCAGTCAATCAAGGCACCCTCTAGTATACTCATGATCAGCAACAGGACACCCAAAGATTCTCCAGTTCCACCTGGTCATGGGATTTTCAAAAATTTCATGGTATTTATCTAGCCATTTTTCAAGGATGAAGTTGGAGGCACTGTGGGTTTCAAGAACCACTAAATGTTGAGGAAGCTCATTTCAATGAAACTCTGGAGAACTCTCATAGACAAGGCTTCCCAAAGAGTGGCCAAAAGGTCAAATATAGCCAGGCCCATTGAGGTATACGTTGTGAGTTCCATGTGTGTTTTGACTCTCAACTATGGCTACCAAGTCTTTAAGAATAAAATCATGGGATATCTTGGCTGATATTCCCAGTGCTCTGTGGAAAGCCACCCTGGGCCTTGATCTCAGTTTATAAGAGCGACTCTCATGCGTGGCCTCCTAAAATTTCAACACAATTCATGCAATACTTCTCTGAGGTCAGTTCCAGAACTCAGTCTTTAAGGGGATTCACACCAGACTTCAAGCCCAGGTGGACCCTGTCATCTCTTCCAACCGTCACACAAATGACCACAATTAATACCAAAACAATCCCACATTGCCCTCCTCTTCTTCCATAAAGGCACTCATCATAACATCTGGCTGGAGGTTTCCATGAGGGGCACAGCCCAAGACAGTGTCCAAAATAAGCTCCCTTGGCCCTCATTTGCCTAAAGTCAGGGTGGCTTGGACACCCTTCTTGTGCACCAGGAGTGATCTGTAAGCGTAAAAGAAATTGAAATTAAAGTGTAAAAGTTAAAGTGTAAAAGACCGGGTGTTGTAAAGTTTTTAAGCAGCAAGGCTTGAGTTAAAATGTAAAGGACCAGGTATTGTTAAGTTCCTATGCTACACGCAAAACCTGAAATTCCTGTAGCTTGTAGGACAATTCCCGGACTACCCAGTAAATATTCCCCCTGACCGCCTGGTTTTTTAATAACCTAGGACCCTGTGAGGCCTGGCACATAGGCATTGCAGGGCCTAAACCAATCATTTTGAATGTGTACCCCGCTTTAGAACTGACCTATCACTCCCGCCTTACATGTTCCCACCAATAAATGAACTAATCATGTTTAGGAATTGTTGTTTGATTTTCCCGTGGTGTATGATGATTTCTTAAAGGAGACTGTAATATATGTAAAGTCCCGCCCTGCCCAAAAAGTGTACTTAAGCACTGCTCAACCCCTGCTCGGGGCTCTGGGATGCTCTCCCATCTTGAGTGAGCACGTAGCCCCAGCATGCTGGATTGGATCCTCAATAAACGGCTTTTACTGTTGCATGAGCCGCAGTTTCTTGATGGTCTCTTCCTCCAACATTCGCCGGAACCTTACATTTGGTGCATTGGCCGGGAATCACGCAGCGCAGGACAAGGAGACCTCAATGAACCTTTCTGGTGGTAAGTAAGGCGCCTCTTTCCTTCAAAAATGATTATGGAAATCGAAAATAATGTGTTTGGAAAGAATCTCATGAAAAGAACAGTCAAGAAACATGGAGGAATACATATGTTCTGAAGCAAGAAGTAATTGAAAGTGAACCAAATGCCTGCAGATTTGTGAACTTGTGGATGAAAAGTTATATCCTATGATATCCATCAACTGAAGAAATAGTAATGTACCACTGTTGAATAAAAATGAACTTCAAAATACACATCATGTCCCATAGGATTATACTTGCATTAATGTTAAACTGGGTCAGTTACCATGCAAATATTAGGATTTGTAAGCACAATTCACCGAAGTTTGTTTTCAGTACTGGAAAATAAATATGTATTTTATGTGGATGAATTTTTCTGAGAATAATCTTGTGCAAATTTGATTACAAATCCACATACATGAATATGAATGTATTTAGGGAGTGAATAATAAGACACATATATTTAATATTGTGAAAAATCTGGAGAGTATATATATATATATATATATATATATATATATATATATATATATTTATAAAGATAAAAACACAGACATTAAAATGTAGCAATATATATGCCAATCAAAATTCATCATGAAATATATATCATCCTCATATCCAAAAATATTCTTTTTACTGAGCATGGATTTATGTATAATTTTGTTCATCTAGGAAATTCACCAATTTGTTGAATTTTCAGTTTCATCAGTATTTAGGGGGAGTGATCTCTTTTCACAATTTGTATCATCCAAAAACAGTGAGCTCACAAGAATGTATGTGTGATACCAGGTAGGATTCTAAATATGCATAATAAAATACATGAGATGAATAGGCTACAGAGAAAAGGAGACAGAAATTTACATATGTGTTAACTTTAAAAACTCATGGAGAAGTACTACAATGAAAAGTTGACTAGATTTATAACACATACACTTGATAAAGCAGAAGGCAAGTCCTAGTATACACCATGCCACCTATGAATGGCCTGTATTTCTATTCTGTTAGGTTTCTTTTTCTCCATCATAGTAGGATTAGTAGTCAGAGTCTAGTAGGGTATGGGTTAGTGTCAGGGATTCAGTATTTCAAATGGAAAATAGGGAAATGAATCTAATGTGTATGCGAATATTTGTTAGACAAAAATCTTCCTACTGTCATCCAAAAAAATGCCTTGATAGTTCCTTCACCACAAGTAATACACAATTAGTGGAGAAGAGTTTGAAAATCTGTGAATATATATCTGGAAAAGAAAATGCTCAGGAGTTCACAACCTTGGAGGTGGTAGAGGAATTTCCAAAAGTAAGGTAAAGGGTAAACACTTCACAAACATGGAGCTCTGGTGGCCTAATTAATTTCTGAGAAACTGCCTCTGAGTTTGGGCCCTTGAAATGTTTGTTGTTGTCAGGAGCTTTCGCTTCCTTTGTAGTGAGATCATCAAAGCTGCGTCAGCATCTATGTGACCTGGATGACATGGTTCCTTATTTGCAATAGAACATGAGGCAGCAGTTCTGAATTCTCTCTTTGTAGGTAAACTGAGGCCACTGGGGTCTAAGTGTCTAACCATGTGGTCTGTGAAGCCATTTGGTCATACTTCACTTTTCGTGGTGTTTCTTACTGCTGCACTGGGAGTTTGGTATTGGCTTCACAAAATACAAAAAGAAAAACTGGGACACAGTGCTATAGAGAGTACTCTCACGTGTAGTGGGTGAGGGTCTGCAGGAGAATGCACCAACCAGGCTTCTATCCCCAAAAGCTTGCACCCATGTCCATATCAACCTGATTCTGAATATTGCCCTGAAACCTCTCCATATAATAAGGTCCGTTAACTTGTATGGTTCTGCTGGCTGCACCATGTCAGTCACAAGGCATTTGGAAGCCAATGGCAGATCCACATGGCCCCACGACAGATGTTTTATCATACACCTGCCCACCACTGCTCTAGGCCAACTAGTCAGCAGGCCTCAACATTCTGGCATCTCTGTTCTCACCGTTTTCATGAAACCCAGTCAATCAATGCAATGTCTGGTACACTCGTGATCAGCAATAGACATCCAAAGGTTCTCCAGTGCCACCTGTTCATAAGAATTTAAAAAATTTCATGGTATTTATCTAGCCAATTTTCAAAGATAAATTTGGAGGCACTGTGGCATTCAATTCATTCGGGAACCATGAAATGGTGAGGAAGCTCATTTCAATTAAAGCTCGGGAGAACTCTCAGAGGCAAGGCTTCCCAAAGAGTGGCCAAAAGGTCACATTAAGCCAGGCCCATTGAGGTCTACAATTGAGGGCCATGTTTTTTTTGACTCTCAACTATGGCTTCCAAGTCTTTCTGAATAAAGTCATGTGATATCCTGGCTGAGATTCCCAGTGCTCTTTGAAAGCTATCCTGGGCCTAGATCTCAGTCTCCAAGGGCAACTCTCATGCGTGGCCTCCTAAAATCCCAACACAATTCATGCCAATACTTCTCTGAGATCTGTTCCAGAACTCAGTCTCTAAGGGGAATCACTCCAGAGTTCAAGCACAGGTGGACCCAGTCATCTCTTCCAACCACCACACAAATGACCACAATTAAACCAAAACACTCCCACATGGCCCTCATCTTCTTCAATTTAGAGACTCATCATAACCTCTGGCTGGAGGTTTCCATGAAGGGCGCAGCTTAAGACAGTGTCCAATATAAGCTCACATGCCTCTCATTTGCCTAAAGTCAGGGTGGCATGGAAACTCTTCCTGTGAAGCAGGAGTGATCAAATAGGCCTGCCAATAATACTGCTCTACTTCTCCAATTTGAGGCCTATTCTCTGTGGGGTATAGATTCTTTATGTGAATTGGGGTCATGAGAAAACTCAAGCAACTATGGGCTACCCTCTGCAGGGCTTTGAAGAATCCATTTGAGTGAGTCGAGGAGTTGGACCAAATGTTCTTTAGATATAGAGTTTTGATTAGAGAGTGAGTGTAAATGTCAGCATATGTGAACAGTCAGTCACAGTGATAAACTGGGGAAAATGTGTAGGAAAGCAGATATCAATAGAGACATTAGGAAATAAGGCAAAGTACAAAGTGGGTGATAGGATAAGACATTTTTAACAGGGTTCAGTTTCAATATATAATCTTAGGAAGAAACAAATATGTAGTCACCAATAGGAATGATATTTGAGATCATTAGTTAATCAGGGCATGGATGTTGTTAGTAATACATGCTCACTTTCAATATAGGCTTTGATACAATCATAAGTGTGACCCTTGCATTTTGTTTCAGGAATATTACCGTGATGAAATGTATATGTATATCAGGTGACTACAGTATTTCTTCCACCATTTCTGAAAGCAATATTTTAAAGACTTAAAAATTAGTATTGGGGATACAAACAGGTATACCATCGGTCTACGAATATAGAGATGATGCCTTAATAGACCATACTGTGAATAAATAATATAACTGGTTCAAACGTTAAATAATGGATTGAATTGATATCTGAAAATATATAGGAAATCTTATATTGATATACATACATTCATTCCAACCAGTTATACATCTAATGGTAATATTAGCGTTATGGTTTATCATGAAGAGTGTGTGAGTTTGGCTTCAAAAGTGATTATGGAAATCAATAATACTGTGTTTGGAAAGAATCTCATGAAAAGAACAGTCAAGAAACATGGAGGAATACATGTGTTCTGAAGTAGGAAGTGATTGAAAGTGAACCAAATGCCTATAAATTTGTGAAATTGTGGATGAAAGGATATATCCTATAATGTCCATAAACTGCAGAAATAGTAATGTACCAGTGTCTGAATAAAAATGAACTTCAAAATACACATCATGGTCCCATAGGTGTCTACTTACATTGATGTGAAACTGGTTCAGTCACTGTAGAAATATTACGAATTGTATACACCATTCACTTAATTTACTTTTCAGTACTAGGAAAAAATATGTATTTAAGGTGGATGAATATTTCTAAGAATAATTTTGTGAAAAGTTGATTATAAATCTACATACACACACATGAGTTTACTTAGGGAGTGTATAATAAGACACATATATTTCATATTTTGAAAATCTTAAGAGTAGATATCTATATCTATATAGATAGATAGATAAATAGATAGATACACACATACACAGACATTAAAATGTAGCAATATATATGCCATTCGAAATTCATCATGAAATATATATCATCCACGTATCCAAAAATATTCATTTTACTGAAAATTTATTTATACATAATATTGTTCATCTAGGAAATTCACCCATAGGTGGAAATTCCAGTTCCATCTGTATTTAGAGGGAGCGATCTCTTCTCACAATTTGTATCTTCCAAAATAAGCGATCTCACAAGAATGTACATGTGATACCAGGTAGAATTCTAAAAATGCATAAAAAAATACATTTGATGAATAGGCTACAGAGAAAGGGAGACAGAAATTTACATATGTGTTAACTTTAAAAACTCATGGAGAAGTATTACAATGAAAAGTTGACTAGATTTATAACACATACCATTGATAAAGCAGAAGGCAAGTCCAAGTATACACCATGCCTCCTATGAAAGGCCTGTATTTCTATTCTGTTAGGTTTCTTTTTCTCCATCATATTAGGTTTAGTAGTCAGAGTCTAGTAGGGTACGGGTTAGTGTCAGGGATTCAGTATTTCAAATGGAAAATAGGAAAATGAATCTAATATGTATGCAAATATGTGCTACACAAAAATCTTCCCACTCTCAGCCAGAACAATGCTTTGACATTACCTTCACCCCAAATAAGACACAATTAGTGGAGAAGAGTTAGAAAATCTGTGAATACATATGTGGAAAGGAAAATGCTCAGAACTTCACAAACTTGTAGGAGGTAGAACAGTTTACAAAAAGGGAGAGGGTAAACACTTCACAAACATGGAGCTCTGCTGGCCTAATGACTTTTTGAGAAACTGCCTCTGAGGTTGGGCAGTTGAAATATGTTTTTGTCAGGAGCTTTTGCTTCCTTTGTAGTGAGACCATCAATGCTGGGTCTCCATCTATGTGACCTGGATGACATGGTTCCTTATTTTCTAGTGGACATGAGGCAGCAGTGCTGAATTCTCTATTTGTAGGGAAACTTTGGCCACTGGGGTCTAAGTATCTAACCGTGTTGTCTGTAAAGCCATTTGTTCATGCTCCACTTTCGTGGTGTTTCTTACTGCTGCACTGTGAGTTTTGTATTGGCTTCACGAAATACAAGGAGCTCCACTGGGACACAGTGCTGGAGGATGTACTCTCATATGTGGTGGGTGAGGGTCTGCAGTAAAATGCACCAATGAGGCTTAAATCCCACATAGCTTTTCAACTCGACAATAGCCCTTTTATTCTGATCATTGGCAGGAATCCTCTCCATATAGCAAGATGCCTTTACATAGAAGGGTCTGCTGGATGTACCATGTCAGTGACAAGTCATTTCTAAGCCAATGCCAGATCCACGTGGACCCACAACTGATGTTTTTTCAAACACCTACACTCCACTGCTTTATGCCCACTAGTCTGCAGGCTCCAACTTACTGGCATCTATGTTCTACAGCATTTTCATGAAACACAGTCAATTAAGGCACTGTCTGGTACAATCATGATTAGCAACAGGACATCCAAATGTTCTCCAGTGCCACCTGGTCATGGTAATTTCAAAAAATTCATGGTATATATCTAGATATTTTTCAATAATGAAGTTGGAGGCACTGTGGGATTCAATTTATACAGGAACCAATAAATGGTTAGGAATCTCATTTCAATGAAAGCTCTGGTGAACTCTCACAGGCAAGGCTTCCCAAAGAGTGGGCAAAAGGTCTCATGAAGCCAGGCCCATTGAGGTCTACAATGTGAGTTGCATGTGTGTTTTGACTCTCAACTATGGCTGGAATCTTTCAGAATAAAATCTTGTGATATCCTGGCTTAGATTCCCAGTGCTCTGTGTAAAGTCACCCTGGGCCAAGATCTCAGATTCCAATGGTGAATCTCATGTGTGGCCTCCTGAAATCCCAACACAATTCATGGCAATACTTCTCTGAGGTCAGTTACACAACTCAGTCTCTAAGGGGAATCACAACAGAGTTCAAGCCCAGGTGGACCCAGGCATCTCTTCCAATTGCTACACAAATGATGACAATTAAAACCAAAACACTCTCACACGGCCCTCTTCATCTTTTATATAGACACTAATCATAACCTCTAGCTGGAGGTTTCCATGAGGGGCACAGCCCAAGACAGTGTCAAAAATAAACTCCCTTGCCCCTCATTTGCCTAAAGTCAGGGTGGCCTGGACAACGTTAGTGTGAAACAGAAGTGATCAAATAGGCCTGCCGTTAATACTACTCCACTTCTCAAATTTGAGGCATACTGACTGTGGGGTATAGATTTTTAGTGTGAATTGGAGTTATAAGAAAACCCAAGCACCTATTGTCTCCCCTCTGCAGCCCTTTGAAGAACTTATTTGACACAAATGATCCCTATTCTCACTTGATGGAGGTCAGGAATCTTACAGAGGAAGGCGAGAGGCATCATCCACAATCACTGATCTTTTTTCCATTTAGGTTTTGGATGCCCACATGGGATCTTTCTTTAGATTCATCAGGTGCTGAAAATCTAAACCACAGGCTCACACAGGGCCAAGAGGCTGATTCAGACACATCCATTTCCAAAGCTATGAAGCAAAGAGCCACAGGTGATGCCCATTCATTTCCATTTTAAAACTGTTTTCTTCAGGCTTCACAAAGGGGTGGCCTGAGGCAAAGACCTTTCTGACATTCAGAGCAACAGAACAATAGGTAATCAAAAGGCCCCAAGCAGGGTTTCTCCACGGAGACTTTCCTGGTTACTCTGATATATGAGTTTTCTGAGATGCTCGCCATTCCCTTCAGCTATCCAGTACATGGCCATGTCACAGAGCTTGGAGGTGGTACATATCTTGTACAAAAATACATGATACTAATCTTGAGAGTGGCCAGAATTCATGAAAAAATGGAAAATTAGGTAGATAGCTGGTGTTGCCCATGGATAAGGCAAGCCTCAGTCCATTCATTAATTGGAAAGGATGCATGCTGGGAAGCTTTCTACTAGACAGGACACAACCAATGAGCTATTTTTTTTCTAATATCTACAAAGAAAAATACAGTGGGATACACAGACATAGAAACAGTCTCCTTGTCAAATGACTTACTGGAAACAGTCCACTCCAAACCAAACAAACCTCCTTTTTTACCTATTCTCAGAACATGAGAAAAAAACCACAAACACAAACCAACACCCACAAATGCAACTTTTTCCCACAAGTAGGTCTGTCACTATCTGGAGTGTCCTCTGACTGGTAGGCCATATGATGTTCCCCAGAAATGGCCTTTCTGTCTCACATCTGGTCTCCTTGGTCAACTCTGTGAAGTTGTCAGGAGGCAGTGGTGAGCCAATTCCTGTCCTCTCAGGAAAGACCCCTCTTCAGAGCTTTCTTGGTATTTGGCAACCCTTACATCAGTAGGTACCAAGAAAGACTGACTCTGTCCTTAGTGAATCCAAACAAGTGAGCCCACTGCAACTGGGACTGGGACTGGCTCTGGGTGCCTGGCTTCCTGGATCACAAAATTCAGAGAGTTCCATCACCAAGGAAATGAGGTGAGGTCACTACCTTCAGGAAATAAATGAGGTCCCTGTCTTGGCCACCACTTTGTCCTAACAGTTGCGTCCTAGTGTCTCCTGACATGGAGGCTGCCCTACTTCCTGTGATACATTCACATGTTAGAATGGTATAGAAACCATAGTCACCTGGGAACAGCTCTCCACACAGGCCTGCTTTGGTCCATCTTCCCTGCATTAAAAATAGAGAGGATGACTCAGACACATCCTTTAATCCTGACCATGTTGTTTGCCATGGAATATGACTTTTGTTCTCTCAGGTCTTTCATAGCTGCCAACATCTTCTCCAGGGATTATTTCTGCATGGATTTTGAGGTACTCAGCAGGTGGAAGATCTCCTAACTTCCTGTATTGTAATATCAACTTTATCCCTCCTCTTCTGTAAAGTGAGATTGAGGGAACATTGTATGGTTAGGGTCAATAGCATGTTCCATTTGGCTTAGGAATCATTCTGCTGGATGAATAATGGTATTGGGAACCAGCGATATTTAAAAGAATATAGAGGTAAAATATAAGTATGAAAACAGAAATCTAGGTAATATTTTAAGCCCAGAAGGATTTGGGCCCTTGATTGGGATCCTTAGCTTGAGTAATGTTTTGCACCGAGGTCTCAGTTAAATCGATATACAATGGCATAAGACCCTGTACCTCAGATGATTGAATGTAGAAGAGAACATCCAGTGAAAAAGGGATAGTGTGTAGGATTAGAAAGATAGTCCGTAGGTTTAGAAGGAAGAGTTAGTCTAGGATTTGGACCAAAAGTTCTTTAGCAATAGGTTTCGGTTAGAGAGTGAATATTAATGGCACCATATGTGAAAAGTCGGGCACAATGATGAACTGGGAAAAAATATGTAGGAAAGCAGACATCAATAGAGACATTAGGAAATCAGGCAAAGTATAACGTGAGTGATAGGATTAGACATTTTCAACAGGGTTGAGGTTGAATACATAATCTTAAAAAGAAACAAAAATGTAGTCACCAATTGGATTGACATTTGAGAGCATTAGGCAAACTGGGCATGGATGTTTTTAGTAATTCATGTTCACATTCCATTGAGGCTTTATTGCAATCATAACGGTGACCTTTGCATTTTGTGTCCAGAATATTACTGTGATAATATGTATATGTAGATCAGGTGACATGAGTATTTCTTCCACCTTTTCTGGGAGCAATATTTTGAAAACATATGAATTAGTACTGGGGATACTAATAGGTTTACCCTGTGTTGATGAATATAGAGATGATGCATTAATAGACCATACTGTGAAAAAATTATATGACTGGTTCCAAATTTAAATAATGGATTGTTTTAATATCTGAAAATATAGAGGAAATCATATATTGATATACGTACATTAATTCCAACCAGTTATATATCTAATGGTATTATTAGGGTTACCGTTTATCATGAATAGTGTGTGAGTTTTGCTTCAAAAATGATTATTCAATCGAAAATAACGTGTTTAGAAAGAAGTCCAGTGAAAAGACCCGTCAAGAAACATGAAGGAATATATGTGTTCCGAAGGAGGAAGTGATTGAAAGTGAACCAAATATTTATAAATTTGTGAACTTGTGAATGAAAGGATATATTTTATGATGTCCATAAACTGAATAAATAATAACGTACCAAGTTTGAATAAAAATGAACTTTAACAAACACATCATATCAAATAGGAATGTATTTGCATTGATGTTAAACTTGGTCAGTTACTCTAGAAATATTAGGA